>NC_056737.1:1176597695-1176727695 GCF_019279795.1 Protopterus annectens | reverse complement strand
TTTCTTTCTCCTCATTTAGACTCATAAGAATCTAACTTCAAAGCAGACCTTGGAATCGGACTGCAGATATTATGCTGAAAGTCAGGTTGTCATTTGCAGAAATGACAGCAAACCTATTAAATCATCTGGTCTGGGATGATACATCTAGAGGTTATTTTCCACACCAATGCTGACATTGCTAACTAGATGGGCTGAACATATTTTCAGTCCTAGAAATTGTGTTGGAAGACTCCTTGATTATACCCACGGCCCTCATAAGCAGGACCAGAAATGTAGCCTTGCATAAAACTGGTAACTGGTGTCCAGTACTCACTAAAGATACATTTTAAATGATATTCCAGTAATTTAGTTGTAGAGTGTGGGTAACTGGGATCTGAACTCTGTAACAGATGAGGTGGACAGGGTATGAGATGAGTATAACACCGTATGGTCACCTGAGAGAGTGAATGAGTGAATTCAATGTGAGGCTTTACAAGCAGATGTCTGAAGTTTTAGGAACGATACTAGCATTTCCAGTGTGTGTAAATCCTCTAGTGATAGTGATACTGTTTCAAACACACCTGTAGTGGGGTGGAGATAAAAGTGTATCTCTGCTGGAGGTATTTATGTTCAATTTTCCAGTATGGAGAGAAGAGGTTTTTTTTTGTAAGAATGGGAGTTATGTTGCCATCATGACTTTAAAATATCATACTATTACCAGTCCTGCCATTACAAATTGCACCCACCAAGCTTCAACCATTGATAATGCTCATATTGGAGGCTCCACACTATGCAACCAGGAGGATTGTTGTGCATCCTGAAGGCCTCTCAAAGTGGGATTCATACTGACTAGGTGAAATTTGACCAAGGGACTAGGAAACTTCCTCTAGTTCTTATAGATATGTATGCACTTCTGGAACAAAGGCTGATGGGAGATGAATGCAGCAGAAGAGGAGAAAGGAGATTCTGACTAGCAGGAAACACCTGTTGCTAATCCAAAAGTACCTGTGGTCACATGACTCACAGAAGGAGGTTCGAGTGACAATGCTTTGGTTAAAATGATTTTGGACAGTGAACTGCAGGATGGCAGTAAGATACAGTGAGGAGAGACACTGAACTGTTACAGCTGCAGAAATGGCTGAGGAGTCTGTGCAGTATAATAATGATGCTACGAGCAGAAACAGGACATCAGGAGTATGAGGTCACTTGGCAAAAGAAGGGATGGAAATCAAGAGAAGAATAGAGAACAGTATCTGAGGAAAACTTTACAAAATAATGTATTCTCTAAAAAATGTGTATAGACATGCCAAACCAGATTAAAATGATGTCATTAACCATGGTGGGAGGACTGGTCAAGAAATAAAGTGGAAAGACAGTAGAGTGCAATAACGCTGATCGGAAAATGAGTGGTAAGAATCATGATGAAAAGACATATTTTTAACAAGATATGAAACAGCAAAATATTATTTCTTTGGGATGAAAAATGTAGTATATTAGGGCCATCATTCATGTAGGGTTAAAAGATACGCTGAAGCGACATTTGAATTATTTGTTACTGGAAATATTTGTTACTTTAACTGATAAAAGAAAAGTGTAGTTCCCATGGAATAATTGTGAGGTATGACCAAAAACCTTTAGAGTAAAAAAAATGTTGGTGGTTTAGTTCAGGCCTGCTGAAATTCAGCGATGGGACTTGGACAAATATTTTAAAGAAAAATGCAAGTCCTTGTTGATGAAACACAGACAGGGGTTTGGGAGTTGTAAGCAGTACTGTAATGTGTTAATGGGGAAATAGAACATCTGCAAAGTGTGATTATATTAAGTGGGCAAAAAGGGTATGTGGGTGGGGCATCCCATGTCATGCTAGTATTGCTGACCATTTGAAGAGTGAATAAATAACTGTGCACAAAGATGTTGTGTGTAACATGGTGAAAGGGGGTGAAATGTCACACAATGCTAAATAATTTGTACTGATGCAATAAGGATGTGGATTACGATAAAGTGAGGAAGAAGCTCAAAAAATCTGATGAAGAAGAGCACCTGCAATGTATTGTTACGAAAATAATGGAGGGAAATGAAAATGTGGAGTCCGAATTAAATAACTTTGAAAAAGGAGAGAAGGAAAATGAAAGTCTATATAATACGGGAGGATGAACACATACATGGAGGACATAATACGGGAGCCTGAACACATACATGTAGGACATAATACGGGAGGCTGAACACATATGTGGATGACATAATACGGGAGGCTGAACACATACATGGATGACATAATACGGGAGGCTGAACACATATATGGAGAACGTAATACAAGAGGCTGAACACATACATGGAGGACATAATACGGGAGGCTGAACACATACGTGGAGGACATAATGCGAAAGGCTGAACACATATATGGAGGACATAATACAGGAGACTGAACACATACATGTAGGACATAATACGGGAGGCTGAACACATATATGGAGAACGTAATACTGGAGGCTGAACACACGTGGAGGACATAATACGGCAGGCTGAAGACATACATGGAGGACATAATATGGAAGGCTGAACACATATGTGGAGGACATAATATGGGAGGCTGAACACATATATAGAGGACATAATACAGGAGGCTGAACACATACATGGAGGACATAATTTGAGAGGCTGAACACATGTGGAGGACATAATACGGGAGGCTGAACACATACATGGAGGACATAATACGGGAGGCTGAACACATACATGGAGGACATAATACTGGAGGCTGAAAAAAAAGATGGAGGACATAATACAGGAGGCTGAACACATACGTGGAAGACATAATACGGGAGGCTGAACACATACATGGATGACAATACGGGAGGCTGAACACATACATCGAGGACATAATACGGGAGGCTGAACACATACATAGATGACATAATACAGGAGGCTGAACACATACGTGGAGGACATAATACGGGAGGCTGAACACATGTGGAGGACATATTACAGGAGGCTGAACACATACACGGATGACATAATACGGGAGGCTGAACACATATGGGCAGAACCGAACGGTGGCACATTTGACCCTGCCAATACACCAGCAATTTTGGGCTCTTTAACTACAGTAGAACTTTCTTCTGGAGCACAAGCCATCAATGGGCGTGTTGGGACTACTTCTAATGCTACGGGCAGCAATGCTCCAGGTACTGTTCCGATTCCACCACCTAATGAGTATTTTAACAATGACAATTTAACTGACTGGCTACATAACCAGCGTGGATTTAATATTTCCACGAATAATGATGATTCACCACAGGATGGTGATTCCTATAGTGTTAAATTAGATAAATTGCATAAATGTATGTACAAATACAAAATGTTATGCATTGAAAATTCGTATCTTACAACTTGCATTAAGCACAATATTGTACCTAAGGGGCTCAGGGTTTGGAAATACCCTAATAATGTTGAAATAGGGACTGCATACCATAAAGACCTTATAGACATTTTTAATAGATGTGGTTTAGAAATTTATGACATTATTAAAGAAAACACTAAACAGTTAGCTGACCTTGAGGATGAAATTGTTGCTTTAGATAATTTTATCAAACATGATTTGTTCTTCGAAATAAAACAGGAAAAGGACAAATATTTTAATTTAAGGTTAGAAATAGATGCAAAATGTAAAACACTAGAGCAGAGGAAAATTAATAAACTTAAGAGACAGTTGGATGTATATAAAAACAATGCTAATTACCCATCACCACCATTCAGGGAAACACATAATGTCAAAACCAGACTGACTACATGAGAGGTAATAATTATAAAGGTCAATATAGAATAAAAACACAGAATGGGTTTTTGAGGACTATGACAATGAATTTCCCCCATTAGAGGACCTAGAGTTACCATATAATGTTCACAGAAAAGGGCAAGGCCCTCAGAATTTTCAGAGAGGGGGAGGAAGAAGGGGGAGGGAGGTATTAAGGAATACCCTCTATACCCCACCACCACTGTTCCCCACTCACTAGTCCTTTAACCCTCTGCATCTTTTACTGAGAGCGACACTAATGGGGATACTGAGATCTTACATACAGGTACTACACATTCCCTCAACAATTTTTCCATTTACAATTTTAGCAATATCATTTTAAATAAGGGACACTTTGATCTCCTCAGTAAGGGATTTAAATTCATTCCAAGTACTCGAGGAGACCTAGTTAAAACTATAATTGATATGAAGCTGTTTCTTAGGAAAATAAACTTGAAAGCTACTTTACCTCCAGCACCATCAAACACTGAACAACCACAAGGTGGCCTTACAAGGAGCATTTACAACCTCAGCTCTTCTCCCACAACTGAAAACCTTGAGATGGTATTGGAAAATGGGATTCGAAAAGAATTTAAACAACAACATTTAAAGTACAATTTAACAAAGGAGGAATATGCAACACTAGAAGAATTAAAGAAGAACACATCAATTAGAATCATGAAACCAGATAAGGAGGGAGGAGAAGTTATAATGGAGAACATTATATAAGGAAAAATGAACAATATTCTTCGTGAAGAAACTAAGTATAGAAATGTTTCCATGGATGAGGTTGAAGTGGCTTATCAAAAGATAGACATGGCACTTGATCACATGATTATTGAAGGAACAATAAACAACATGCATAAGTTTTTATCAGTGCCTAAACCAAAGGTTCCAATTATATTTGGTATTCCGAAGGTCCACAAGAATATAGCGTTTACCCACCACTCAGACCGATCGTGTCGGCTGACTGCTCAAAGACGCTGCCTATGGCCAAATTTGTGGACAACAAGATCAAACATATTTGCAATAACTTTGGTCATATACTGAAAGACTCATGGGACCTACTTAGGAACATTACATCTACCCTCTATTCGGAGAATTTAATTTTTGTCACCATTGATGTGGTGGACCTTTTTACTTGTATCCCACACAATGAAGGAATGAGGATCTTTGAGGACATTATTTTTATGGACAATACCTTGACACACATAGAAAAGGTTGCGTGAGGGACTTATGGACAACATTTTGAAATATAACTTTCTAACATTTAATGGAGAATTTTTCCAGCAAACAAAAGGGGTAGCAATGGGGTAGTGTGCACCCACTTATGCTAACATTGTTCTTGCAGGTTGGGAATTGAACTACATTTTGAATTCTGAATTCGACAATATTGGTCCTTATATCGACGCTTGACGATATTGTTATCTTTTGGACTGGGGGTAGTGACCAACTATCTCTCTTTGGAGTATATCAACCACACCACCTCTTTTTGAGCTTTACACACACAAGCTCGGCGGATAGACTTCAATACTTGGATGTGGAGGTCCAAAGAACAAAATTTCTAAAGATTTTGAGACCAAAATATTCGAAAAATACGTTCTGCAATTCCTACCTACACTTTCTTAGTGCACACCCCCCCCACTGCAAGAGAAATATTGTCAAAGGACAATTTGTTAGAGGTTGTCGAATGACAAGCAAGGATCTAAGATTTTATGTGGAATGCAACACGCTAGAAGCCATGTTCCTTGCCAGAGGATACCCACTCGAGTTCATAAAAAATATTAGAATGGAAGTTGAACAACACAGAAAGACCAAATTTAAACCCATAAAAGGCTGTCTAAATGACAAAGCCTTAAGTGAGCACACCACTAAGAGTCAGACAAACATCAACATAAATCATACCCCAGTTGAATCTGACTATCAATCAGCACTTATCTTAGAATTTAATGGCTTCAACTCCAAGATAAAAAGTATGATCCTCAATGAGTGGTAAAAATTCATCTCTTTCTCAGATATACCGAACATAAAAGGAAAACACCAAAATGGTATATAAAAATGCACGTAGCATAAAAAAAGTTTTAGAGAACAATCTCACAAAAGATCCTCATCACTACTTGGAGAGGGCATGCCTTAATAACACCTCATATGGAACATTTCATTGTGGGCTGTAAACAATGTCCCTACATTTCCAACAAAAGAGAAATTTACATTGAAATAAGGGACATTAATATATATAGCACTGGTTCATTCAACTGTGAGTCCCAGGGAGGTTTACCTTGCAATGTGTACAAAATGCAGTTCGTATTATGTTGGGAAAACAGAAAGAGTATTGAAGAGCGGATTATGAACATTTATATGAGATACAAAAGCTAAGGACACCAATGCATTGTACAAACACACAAAGAACTGTAAAGCCACATTCTCCTTTTTGTTTTAGAACAAGTTAAAAAGAAATAAGAGGAGGTCCCTGGGAAGAATGGCTTGAATACAGGAACTGTATTGGCAAATTTTATTAGAGGCCAACAAATCACCAGGCTTAAATGAATGTATCTCAATAATTCCAGCTCTCAAACTGAGATCAATTCAAGTTTGAAACTCATTAAGTAGTTTTATGAACAGTAGAGGCACTGTTGTCTATGCTTCTGTTTTTATGTACCTACTACAATTACTGTGCACATAAATATATTTATCAGTTTTAACCAAACAGCTTCATTCTATTGTGGGTTTTAGAAACCTAATTAACTACAATATTTTTTAATCAATACCTCTGCTTTTAAATATTGTAATTATTTTAAAGGAAAAGTTTTTACATATTTATTAGATCATTTTAAATCACTCACCATTTTATTATAATGAGCTCCTCAGACTGTCACTATTTTCATTGGTTTTAACTTAGATGCTTGAATTTTATTGGTCTTTTTAAATGTATTTCCTTATATAATGCTTAATTAGTTAATTCATTTTGTCTGATGAAGTCTAAGCTACAGGCTGACGAAAACGCATGTACTGGATGTTTAAGCCACTTAACGAACTCCGTGATTTAGTTTTGGACGTTTTATTCTTTGAATAAAGTGCGGATTGTGTGCGCTGTCTCTGGATTCCTTTTGTTATCAGATATGTGCAGGACATAATACAGGAGGCTGAACACATACATGGAGGACATAATACGGGAGGCTGAACACATACATGGAGGACAAAATACTGGAGGTTGAACACATACGTGGAGGATATAATACGGGAGGCTGAACACATGCCTGGAGGACATAACACGGGAGGCTGAACACATGCCTGGAGGACATAACATGGGAGGCTGAACACATACATGGAGGACATAATACGGGAGGCTGAACACATACACGGATGACATAATACGGGAGGCTGAACACATGTGCAGGACATAATACAGGAGGCTGAACACATACATGGAGGACATAATACGGGAGGCTGAACACATACATGGAGGACAAAATACTGGAGGTTGAACACATATGTGGAGGATATAATACGGGAGGCTGAACACATGCCTGGAGGACATAACATGGGAGGCTGAACACATACATGGAGGACATAATACGGGAGGCTGAACACATACATGGAGGACATAATATGGGAGGCTGAACACATACATGGAGGACATAATACGGGAGGCTGAACACATACATGGAGGACATAATACGGGAGGCTGAACACATACGTGGAGGACATAATACTGGAGGCTGAACACATACATGGAGGACATAATATGGGAGGCTGAACACATACGTGGAGGACATAATACGGGAGGCTGAACACATACATGGAGGACATAATACAGGAGGCTGAACACATACGTGGAGGACATAATACAGGAGGCTGAGCACATACATAGAGGACATAATACAGGCATAATACAGGAGGCTGAACACATACATGGAGGGCATAATAAGGGAGGCTGAACAAACAAAGAGGACATAATATGGGAGGATGAACACATACATGGAGGACATAATATGGTAGGAAGAACACATACAGGGATGACATAATACGGGATGCTGAACACATACATGGATGACATCATACGGGAGGCTGAACACATACATGGAGGACATAATATGTGAGGCTGAACACAAACATGGCGGACATAATACGGGAGGCTGAACACATACATGGAGGACAAAATACGGGAGGTTGAACACATACGTGGAGGATATAATACGGGAGGCTGAACACATACATGGAGGACATAATATGGGAGGCTGAACACATGGAGGACATAATACGGGAGGCTGAACACATACATGGAGGACATAATACGGGAGGCTGAACACATACATGGATGACATAATACGGGAGGCTGAACACATACATGGAGGACATAATATGGGAGGCTGAACACATATGGAGGACATAATATGGGAGGCTGAACACATACGTGGAGGACATAATATGGGAGGCTGAAAACATACATGGAGGACATAATACTGGAGGCTGAACACATATGGAGGACATAATATGGGAGGCTGAACACATACATGGAGGACATAATACGGGAGGCTGAACACATACATGGAGGACATAATACGGGAGGCTGAACACATACATGAACACATACATGGAGGACATAATATGGGATGCTGAACACATACATGGATAACATAATTTGGCAGGCTGAACACATACATGGAGGACATAATACAGGAGGCTGAACACATACATGGAGGACATATTATGGGAGGCTGAACACATAAATGGAGGACATAATACGGAGGCTGAACATCATGGAGGACATAATACGGGAGGCTGAACACATACATGGATGACATAATATGGGAGACTGAACATACATACAGGAGGCTGAACACATACATGGATGACATAAAACGGGATGCTGAACACATACATGGAAGACAAAATACGGGAGGTTGAACTCATACGTGGAGGCATACATAATACAGGATGCTGTACACATACATGTAGGACATAATGGGAGGCTGAACACATACATGGAGGACAGGACATAATATGGAGGCTGAACACACGTGGAGGACATAATACGGGAGGCTGAACACATACATGGAGGACATAATATGGGAGGCTGAACACATACATGGAGGACATAATACGGGAGGCTGAACACATACATGGAGGACATAATACGGGAGGCTGAACACATACATGGAGGACATAATACAGGAGGCTGAACACATACATGGAGGACATAATACAGGAGGCTGAACACATACATGGATGACATAATACGGGAGGCTGAACACATACATGGAGGACATATGGGAGGCTGAACACATACATGGAGGACATAATACAGGAGGCTGAACACATACATGGAGGACATAATACAGGAGGCTGAACACATACATGGAGGACATAATATGGGAGGCTGAACACATACATGGAGGACATAATATGGGAGCTGAACACATGGAGGATACATAATGGACGCTGAACACATACATGGAGGAAATAATACGGAAGGCTGAAAACATACAGGGATGACAAAATACGGAAGGCTGAACACACACATGGAAGACATAATACGGGACGCTGAACACATACATGGAGGACATAATACTGGAGGCTGAACACACATGGAGGACATAATGGAGGCTGAACACACATGGAGGACATAATACTGGAGGCTGAACACATACATGGAGGACATAATACGGGAGGCTGAACACATACATGGAGGACATAATACGGGAGGCTGAACACATACATGGATGACATAAAACGGGATGCGGAACACATATGTGGAGGACATATTACAGGAGGCTGAACACATACATGGAAGACATAATAAGGGAGGCTGAACACATACATGGATGACATAATACGGGAGGCTGAACACATACATGGAGGACATAATATGTGAGGCTGAACACATACATGAAGGACATAATATGGGAGGCTGAACACATACATGGAGGACATAATCCAGGAGGCTGAATACATACATGGAGGACATAATACGGAAGGCTGAATACATACATGGAGGACATAATACTGGAGGCTGAACACATACATGGAGGACATAATACGGGAGGCTGAACACATAGATGGAGGACATAATATGGGAGGCTGAACACATACATGGAGGACATAATACAGGAGGCTGAACACTTACATGGATGACATAATACGGGAGGCTGAACACATATATGGAGGACATAATATGGGAGGCAGAACACATACATGGAGAATATAATACAGGAGGCTGAACACATATGTGGAGGACATATCTGGGAGGCTAAACACATGCATGGAGGACATAACATGGAGGCTGAACATATGCCTGGAGGACATAACATGGGAGTCTGAACACATATATGGAGGACATAATATGGGAGGCTGAACACATACATGGAGGACATAATACGGGAGGCTGAACAAATACATGGAGGACATAATACGAGAGGCTGAACTCATACATGGAGGACATAATATGGGAGGCTAAACACATATATGGACGACGTAATACGGGAGGCTGAACACCATGGATGACATAATACGGGAGGCTGAACACATAAATGGAGGACATAATACGAGATGATGAATACATATATGGAGGACATAATATGAGAGGCTAAGCAGACGTGGAGGACATAATTGGGGAGGCTGAACACATACATGGAAGACATAATACGGGAAGTGAACACATACGTGGAAGACATAATACGGGAAGCTGAACACATACAAGTAGGACATAATACGGGAGGCTTAACACATACATGGAGGCTGAACACATACATGGAGGACATAATACGGGAGGCTGAACACATACATGGAGGACATAATATGGGAGGCTGAACACATACATGGAGGACATAATACAGGAGGCTGAACACATACATGGAGGACATAATATGGGAGGCTGAACACATACATGGAGGACATAATATGGGAGGCTGAACACATACATGGAGGACATAATACGGGAGGCTGAACACATACATGGAGGACATATTATGGGAGGCTGAAAACACGTGGAGGACATAATACGGGAGGCTGAACACATACATGGAGGACATAATACAGGAGGCTGAACACATACATGGAGGACATAATACGGGAGGCTGAACACATACATGGAGGACATAATATGGAGGCTGAACACATACATGGAGGACATAATATGGGAGGCTGAACACATATGTGGAGGACATAATACGGGAGGCTAAACACATAGATGGAGGACATTATACGGGAGGCTGAACACATACATGGAGGACATAATATGGGAGGCTGAACACATACATGGAGGACATAATATGGGAGGCTGAACACATATGTGGAGGACATAATATGGGAGGCTGAACACATACATGGAGGACATAATACAGGAGGCTGAACACATACATGGAGGACATAATATGGGAGGCTGAACACATACATGGAGGACATAATACGGGAGGCTGAACACATACATGGAGGACATAATACTGGAGGCTGAACACATACATGGAGGACATAATATGGGAGGCTGAACACATACATGGAGGACATAATATGGGAGGCTGAACACATACATGGAGGACATAATACTGGAGGCTGAACACATATGGAGGACATAATATGGGAGGCTGAACACATACGTGGAGGACATAATACGAGGCTGAACACATACATGGAGGACATAATACGGGAGGCTGAACACATAGATGGAGGACATTATATGGGAGGCTGAACACATACGTGGAGGACATAATACGGGAGGCTGAAAACACGTGGAGGACATAGTACGGGAGGCTGAACACATACATGGAGGACATAATACGGAGGCTGAACACATACATGGAGGACATAATACAGGAGGCTGAACACATACATGGAGGACATAATATGGGAGGCTGAACACATACATGGAGGACATAATACAGGAGGCTGAACACATACATGGATGACATAATACGAGGCTGAACACATACATGGAGGACATAATATGGGAGGCTGAACACATACATGGAGGACATAATACGGGAGGCTGAACACATACATGGAGGACATAATATGGGAGGCTGAACACACGTGGAGGACATAGTACAGGAGGCTGAACACATACATGGAGGACATAATACGGGAGGCTGAACACATACATGGAGGACATAATATGGGAGGCTGAACACATACATGGAGGACATAATACGGGAGGCTGAACACATACGTGGAGGACATAATACAGGAGGCTGAACACATACATGGAGGACATAATACAGGAGGCTGAACACATACATGGAGGACATAATATGGGAGGCTGAACACATACATGGAGGACATATTACGGAAGGCTGAACACAGACATGGGACATAATGGGAGGCTGAACACATACATGGATGACATAATATGGGAGGCTGAACACATACATGGAGGACATAATACAGGAGGCTGAACACATACATGGAGGACATAATATGGGAGGCTGAACACATACATGGAGGACATAATATGGGAGGCTGAACACATACATGGAGGACATAATACGGGAGGCTGAACACATACATGGAGGACATAATACGGGAGGCTGAACACATACATGGAGGGCATAATACAGGAGGCTGAACACACGTGGAGGACATAATATGGGAGGATGAACACATACATGGAGGACATAATATGGGAGGATGAACACATACATGGAGGACATAATACGGAAGGCTGAACACATACATGGAGGACATAATATGGGAGGCTGAACACATACATGGAGGACATAATATGGGAGGCTGAACACATACATGGAGGACATAATATGGGAGGCTGAACACATACATGGAGGACATAATACAGGAGGCTGAACACATACATGGAGGACATAATACTGGAGGCTGAACACATACATGGAGGACATAATATGGGAGGCTGAACACATACATGGAGGACATAATATGGGAGGCTGAACACATACATGGAGGACATAATACGGGAGGCTGAACACATACATGGAGGACATAATACAGGAGGCTGAACACATACATGGAGGACATAATATGGGAGGCTGAACACATACATGGAGGACATAATACAGGAGGCTGAACACATACATGGAGGACATAATATGGGAGGCTGAACACATACATGGAGGACATAATACGGGAGGCTGAACACATACATGGAGGACATAATATGGGAGGCTGAACACATACATGGAGGACATAATACGGGAGGCTGAACACATACATGGAGGACATAATACGGGAGGCTGAACACATACATGGAGGACATAATACGGAGGCTGAACACATACATGGAGGACATAATATGGGAGGCTGAACACATACATGGAGGACATAATATGGGAGGCTGAACACATACATGGAGGACATAATATGGGAGGCTGAACACACGTGGAGGACATAATACAGGAGGCTGAACACATACATGGAGGACATAATACGGGAGGCTGAACACATACATGGAGGACATAATATGGGAGGCTGAACACATACATGGAGGACATAATACGGAAGGCAGAACACATGCATGGAGGACATAATACTGGAGGCTGAACACATACATGGATGACATAATATGGGAGGCTGAACACATACATGGAGGACATAATATGGGAGGCTGAACACATACATGGAGGACATAATACGGGAGGCTGAACACATACATGGATGACATAAGGGATGCTGAACACATACATGGAGGACATGATACGGGAGGCTGAACACATACATGAATGACATAATAAGGGATGCTGAACACATACATGGAGGACATAATATGGGAGGCTGAACACATACATGGAGGACATAATACGGGAGGCTGAACACATACATGGAGGACATAATATGGGAGGCTGAACACATACATGGAGGACATAATACAGGAGGCTGAACACATACATGGAGGACATATCTGAGGAGAGAACACAGGAGGACATAATATGGGAGGCTGAACACATACATGGAGGACATAATACGGGAGGCTGAACACATACATGGAGGACATAATACAGGAGGCTGAACACATACATGGAGGACATAATAGGGGAGGCTGAACACATACATGGAGGACATAATACGGGAGGCTGAACACATACATGGAGGACATAATACATGGAGGACATAATACGGGAGGCTGAACACATACATGGAGGACATAATACGGGAGGCTGAACACATACATGGAGGACATAATACAGGAGGCTGAACACATACATGGAGGACATAATAAGGGAGGCTGAACACATACATGGAGGACATAATACGGGAGGCTGAACACACGTGGAGGACATAGTACGGGAGGCTGAACACATACATGGAGGACATAATACGGGAGGCTGAACACATACATGGAGGACATAATACAGGAGGCTGAACACATACATGGAGGACATAATACGGGAGGCTGAACACATACATGGAGGACATAATACGGGAGGCTGAACACATACATGGAGGACATAATATGGGAGGCTGAACACATACATGGAGGACATAATACAGGAGGCTGAACACATACATGGAGGACATAATATGGGAGGCTGAACACATACATGGAGGACATAATATGGGAGGCTGAACACATACATGGAGGACATAATATGGGAGGCTGAACACATACATGGAGGACATAATATGGGAGGCTGAACACATACATGGAGGACATAATATGGGAGGCTGAACACATACATGGAGGACATAATACGGAGGCTGAACACATACATGGAGGACAAAATATGGGAGGTTGAACACATACGTGGAGGATATAATACGGGAGGCTGAAAACATGCTTGGAGGACATAATCCGGGAGGCTGAACACATGATGGAGGGCATAATACGGGAGGCTGAACACATAGATGGAGGACATAATATGGGAGGCTGAACACATACGTGGAGGACATAATATGGGAGGCTGAACACATACATGGAGGACATAATACAGGAGGCTGAACACATACATGGAGGACATAATATGGGAGGCTGAACACATACATGGAGGACATAATACGGGAGGCTGAACACATACATGGAGGACATAATATGGGAGGCTGAACACATACATGGAGGACATAATATGGGAGGCTGAACACATACATGGAGGACATAATATGGGAGGCTGAACACATACATGGAGGACATAATATGGGAGGCTGAACACATACATGGAGGACATAATACGGGAGGCTGAACACATACATGGAGGACATAATATGGGAGGCTGAACACATACATGGAGGACATAATACAGGAGGCTGAACACATACATGGAGGACATAATATGGGAGGCTGAACACATACATGGAGGACATAATACGGGAGGCTGAACACATACATGGAGGACATAATATGGAGGCTGAACACATACGTGGAGGACATAATATGAGAGGCTGAACACATACATGGAGGACATAATACGGAGGCTGAACACATACATGGAGGACATAATACGGGAGGCTGAACACATACATGAAGGACATAATGTGGGAGGCTGAACATATATATGGAGGAAATAATATGGGATGCCGAACACATACATGGAGGACATAATACGGGAGGCTGAACACATGGAGGACATAATACGGGAGGCTGAACACATACATGGAGGACATAATATGGGAGGCTGAACACATACATGGAGGACATAATATGGGAGGCTGAACACATACATGGAGGACATAATATGGGAGGCTGAACACATACATGGAGGACATAATACAGGAGGCTGAACACATACATGGAGGACATAATACGGGAGGCTGAACACATACATGGAGGACATAATATGGGAGGCTGAACACATACATGGAGGACATAATACGGGAGGCTGAACACATACATGGAGGACATAATATGGGAGGCTGAACACATACATGGAGGACATAATATGGGAGGCTGAACACATACATGGAGGACATAATACTGGAGGCTGAACACATATGTGGAGGACATAATATGGGAGGCTGAACACAGATGGAGGACATAATACGGGAGGCTGAACACATACATGGAGGACATAATACGGGAGGCTGAACACATACATGGAGGACATAATATGGGAGGCTGAACACATACATGGAGGACATAATATGGGAGGCTGAACACATACATGGAGGACATAATACTGGAGGCTGAACACATATGTGGAGGACATAATACGGGAGGTTGAACACATACGTGGAGGACATAATACTGGAGGCTGAACACACATGGAGGACATAGTATGGGAGGCTGAACACATACGTGGAGGACATAATATGGGAGGCTGAACACATACATGGAGGACATAATATGGGAGGCTGAACACATACATGGAGGACATAATACGGGAGGCTGAACACATACATGGAGGACATAATACGGGAGGCTGAACACATACATGGAGGACATAATACGGGAGGCTGAACACATACATGGAGGACATAATACGGGAGGCTGAACACATACATGGATGACATAATATGGGAGGCTGAACACATGTATGGAGGACATAATACGGGAGGCTGAACACATGCATGGATGACATAATAAGGGATGCTGAACACATACATGGAGGACATAATAAGGGATGCTGAACACGTTTATGGAGGACATAATACGGGAGGCTGAACACATACCTGGAAGACATAATACGGGAGGCAGAACACATACATGGAGGACATAATACAGGAGGCTGAACACATTAATGGAGGACATAATACGGGAGGCTGAACACATACATGCAGGATGGAATACGGGAGGATGAGAAACATACATGGAGGACATAATACGGGAGGGTGAAAAAATAGATGGAGGACATAATATGGGAGGCTGAACACATACATGGAGGACATAATGCGGGAGGCTGAACACATACATGGAGGACATAATACGGGAGGCTGAACACATACATGGAGGACATAATGCGGGAGGCTGAACACATACATGGAGGACATAATACGGGAGGCTGAACACTTACATGGAGGACATAATATGGGAGGCTTAACACATACATGGGTGACATAATACGGGATGCTGAACACATACATGGAGGACATAATACTAGAGGCTGAGCTGACTTGGAGGACATAATGCGGGAGGCTGAACACATACGTGGAGGACATAATACGGGAGGCTGAACACATACGTCGAGGACATAATACTGGAGGCTGAACATATACATGGAGGATATAATACGGGAGGCTGAACACTTACATGGAGGACATAATACAGGAGGCTGAACACATACATGGATGACATAAAACGTGATGCTGAACACATACATGGAAGAAAAATACAGGAGGTTAAACACATACGTCGAGGATATAAAACGGGAGGCTGAGCACATGCCTGGAGGACATAATATGGGAGGCTGAAAACATACATGGAGGACAATACAGGAGGCTGAACATATAGATGGAGTACATAATACGGGAGGCTGAACACATACGTGGAAGACATAATACGGGAGGCTGAACACATACATGGAGGAAATAATACGGGAGGCTGAACACAAAAGGGAGGACATAATACGGGAGGCAGAACACATACATGGAAAACATAATACTGGAGGCTGAACACATATGTGGAGGACATAATATGGTAGGCTGAACACAAACATGGAGGACATAATACAGGAGGCTGAACACATAAGTGGACGACATAATACGGGAGGCTAAACAGATACATGGAGGACATAATACGAGAGGCAGAACACATACATGGAGGACATAATACGGTAGGCAGAACACATAATACTGGAAGCTGAAAAAAAAGATGGAGGACATAATACGAGAGGCAGAACACATACGTTGAAGACATAATACGGGAGGCTGAACACATACATGGATGACATAATACGGGAGGCTGAACACATACATGGAGGACATAATACGGGAGGCTGAACACATACATGGAGGACATAATACGGAAGGATGAAGACATACATGGAGGACAGATTACGGGATGCTGAACACATACATGGAGGACATATTACAGAAGGCAGAACACATACATGGAGGAAATAATACGGGAGGCTGAACACGTACGTGAAGTACATAATACGGGAGGCTGAACACATGTGGAAGACATAATACTGGAGGGTGAAGACATACATGGAGGACATAATATGGGAGGCAGAATACATACGTGGAGGACATAATACGGGAGGCTGAACACATACATAATTCTTACTAACTGTCAACATGGCTTTAGGCCTTTTCATAGCACAACCACCGCTCTCCTCTCCTTCACAGACTTTATTAACAAGAATCGTAATAATAACATCCTGTCTTCAGCTCTCTTTATTGACCTGTCCAAAGCCTTTGACATGGTCAACCACTCTCTCCTCTTAAAAATTCTCAAATCTCTTTCCTTAGAAGCTAAGGCTATCCACTGGTTTAGTTCCTATCTCACTAACAGAAAACAGGCCGTCCTCTGGAATAAGGAACTCTCATCTCTTCTCCCAATCTCACTTGGTGTCCCCCAAGGCTCTATTCTTGGACCTCTTCTTTTCTCCCTCTTTATAAATGACCTACAAGTAGCTATTCCCCAGGCTACTTGTATACAATATGCTGATGACTCCACACTAATTTGCTCTGCTAAATCCATTTCCGAACTTCAAACTAATACTCAAGCTGTATTTTCCAAAGTAGAAACTTGGTTCTTAAATCGTTGCCTGCTCCTAAACGCAAAAAAAAACAAACTCTTACTCTTTAAGCCTACTACCAGATCCCCAGCTTTAGATTTCACTATCTTATAGGTTCATAGGTTCATAGGTTCATACTAGGCTATCTGCCCGAGGGCATTTACAAGCCTAGCCCATAGTTTTGTGGCTTACGCCACCCCTTTAGTATGGGGAACTATACCCATTATTTTGCTGTGCCTCTGTTGAGCAGTGACACTGAGGTAATCCCTGGGGTATATCTGCGATCTCCCATCCATTGGTCAAGATTTCTCTTAAACAAGGCCAGCGAGGTGCTCTGCCTCACATATACCGGGATTTTATTCCACAGCATAGGGAGTCTTTGGGTGACTAACAATGGAACCATTATATCACCTGACCCTACTACCAAACTGCTAGGTGTCACAATTGACAACAATCTTACCTTTGACTGTCATATCAATAATACCATTAAATGTGTAAACAGGAAACTTGGCTCTCTATAGAATTAAGACTTTCTTAACCTCCCCAGCCAAAGCTACTCTTGCCCACTCTCATCTCATTTCCACTCTTCTCTATGCTTCTCCCATCTATACTAACCTCAAGAAAAACAATCTTTCCAAACTGTCTACTACCTACAATAACATAGCTAGATTTGTTACTGGGAAGCCTTTCAGAACTCATCACTGTCTGAATCTGCAGCAACTGAACTGGCTTGAACTGTCAAACATGTTACTTCTTTCCCAACTTACATTTGTCCAAAGAGCTTTCTACCAATCTCTTAACACACCTGTACTTTCTAACCTCTTAACCCCATATGCTAATCTGAACTCACTCGCTCATCTAGCAAACTGCTGGTTACCCTAACCAAATCTAATAACCTAGCTGGTGACTCCTTCTCAAACTCCATAGGTAAACACTGGAATCAACTTCCTACCAGAACTTACTTCCATTCCATCTACTATTCTGTTTAAACAAAACTCAGAACATACCTCAGAAGCCACTGGATGTGTCCCTGCTCTAATCCTGACCCACTGGATGTGTCCCTGCTCTAATCCTGACCCACTGGATGTGTCCCTGCTCTAATCCTGACCCACTGGATGTGTCCCTGCTCTAATCCTGACCCACTGGATGTGTCCCTGCTCTAATCCTGACCCACTGGATGTGTCCCTGCTCTAATCCTGACCCACTGGATGTGTCCTGCTCTAATCCTGACCCACTGGATGTGTCCCTGCTCTAATCCTGACCCACTGGATGTGTCCCTGCTCTAATCCTGACCCACTGGATGTGTCCCTGCTCTAATCCTGACCCACTGGATGTGTCCCTGCTCTAATCCTGACTAAATGTTGACTCCTTCCTAACCCTCTTTCTCGCCTATTCTGTTGTGCCTCCATTCTCCCCTAATCTTCCTCCCACCCTACATACTTCTCTCATACATCTCTCCTCCTTATTGGCTATGACTCTTTTCCAGTAAACTTGTATCTCTTTTAACTCTACTCTCTCTATTGTTGTTTCTCTTTCCTCCTTGGTCTTCCACTTTCTCTACTTGCTGTTAAAATAAGCAATAATGTTCAATATGAGGTTATTTAGATTGTCCAGAAAGTTAAACTCCTTTCCTTTAGTAACAATGTACATTTCTCTTTCCTTGGTCTTACATTTTTTTTTTCTTGTTTTAAACTATGTAATAATATTCATTATGATGTCATTTAGATTGTCTAGAAATTTTTAAGTCCTATTCTTGTTTGGGTAACAATATTCATTGTCTAAGTCCTACCAGCCTGTAATCTGTTAATTGAGCTCATGATATATCTCTGATCTCTATATGTGGAGCTTTTCTCCCCGGGCCTCTACTGAAAATGGAAATATATCCAGCTAGACTAGCCCGGTTAACAAATGTAAAATAAAATAAATAAATAAAATAAATAAAATGGAGGGCATAATACGGGAGGCTGAACACATACATGGAGGACATAATACGGGAGCCTGAACACATACATGGATGACATAATACAGGAGGCTAGACACATACATGGAGAATATAATATGGGAGGCTGAACACATACATGGAGGACATATTATGGGAGGTTGAACACATAGATGGAGGACATAATATGGAAGGCTGAACACATAGATGGATGACATAATACGGGAGGCTGAACACATGCGTGGAGGACATAATACGGGAGGCTGAACACATACATAGAGGACATAGTACAGGAGGCTGAACACATACATGGAGGACATAATACGGGAGGCTGAACACACATGGAGGACATAATACAGGATACTGAACACATGCATGGAGGACATAATACGGAAGGCTGAACACATACAGGGATGACATAATACGGGAGGCTGAACACATATGTGGAGGACATAATCCGGGAGGCTAAACACATACATGGAGGACATAATACGGGAAGCGGAACACATAGATGGGGACATAATATGGGAGGCTGAACACACACGGGGAGGAGATAATATGGGAGGCTGAACACATACATGGAGGACATAATACGGGAGGCTGAACACATATGTGGAGGACATAATATGGGAGGCTGAACACATACATGGAGGACATAATACGGGAGGCTGAACACGTGTATGGAGGACATAATACGGGAGGCTGAACACATATATGGAGGACATAATATGGGAGGCTGAACACATGCCTGGAGGACATAATACAGGAGGCAGAACACATACATGGAGGACATAATACGGGAGGCTGAACACATAGATGGAGGACATAATACGGGAGGCTGAACACATACATGGAGGACATAATACGGGAGGCTGAACACATACATGGAGGACATAATGCGGGAGGCTGAACACATACATGGAGGACGTAATACGGGAGGCTGAACACATACATGGATGACATAATAAGGGATGCTGAACACGTACATGGAGGACATAATAAGGGAGGCTGAACAGCAAGTTTTAGGAGTTACAATTGCAGAATAATTATGCTGTCCCTGAACACAATGGTGGGGAAGAAGGTGGTAGTGAATGTAAACTGTGGTGAAGCGTGTGGTACTAATCAAATCAGAGTTAAAAAGAAGGAAGAGAAAACTGAAGAGTTGTATATATAAGCGACAAGAACATGAGACAATGAAAAGGATAATTCCAACGTGTGTGAATATTGAATGTAATTAAAGGGAGATTCACACACTGATACTTTTAAACTGCTGTATGATGGACAGCACCAACATTTTATTTATTTATTTATTCATGCTGTGCTGACTGGGTTAGTTCCACTTGGACAGTAGTCCCTTTTCCGGGAAAACCCAAGTGATGTTTGTACTAAGTGGGAGAGATTTACCAGGGCGCTTGGCAGCTTCACCTACTGATAGGTGCAGACGGATCTTTTATATCTACCTGATATACCACCAACACCGAAGGAGGGGACCTTCCTTTAGCATCTTATACAGGATGGCGTGAAGGAAGAAAGGCAATGTCTTTTACAGGTACTGAATGAATGGTTAAAAACTAGCATAAGAAAATTGTACAGATATAATAATGTTTATATGGAAAAAAAGAAGAAAAATAAAATGTGAAGAACTGGAGGCCAGTTACACCATGTAATTGAGACTATAAGATTTTAAGGAAAATAGTGCCAGTGAGACTGGATAGGATCGTGAGAAAAGAGGTAGGAGGTAATTCATGGTACGTGGGGTAGGCAGGCAAAGGAAAGGTTGAGTTTTAAGAAAATCATGGCCAGCCTTATAAGGGAAAAGACAGATGGGAAGATAGTGCTCTGTGATGTAGTTCAACCCTTTGATAGGATACGTTTGTATACAGCTGCAGGAAATATTAAGAATATACGGCGTGGAGACAACATAGTGAATAAAAACAGCTTATTCTATGGCAGAAGTAAAGGTAAAGGTAATGGTGAATGAATATTTAGGAAGAAAAGTTAAACCACAGAAAGGTGTACAGTGGGGATGCCCAATAAATGGAATAAGTTTTCTTTAAGTAATGAATGTTGTAATTAGAAAAGTCAGTATCTATTAGGGGAGGCAAGATAGGAAATATAAAAAGACACTAAATCATTCATAGCTTTGACATATACAGATGATATGACATTAGTGACAAAAGAAATAGATAAAAGAGGCAATTAGAGACTTAGAAAATTGCATAGGAGACGTTTTGTTAGGTTTGAACAGGAA
The DNA here is from genome assembly GCF_019279795.1 of Protopterus annectens. NCBI lineage: Eukaryota > Metazoa > Chordata > Ceratodontiformes > Protopteridae > Protopterus > Protopterus annectens. The sequence goes on along the minus strand of NC_056737.1, from coordinate 1,176,705,157 downwards.
GAAAAGTAAATGCCTAAAATACAAGGTAGGTGTGGGAGGTATAAATCTCACCTACAAAATATATATAGAAATTTTAGGGATGCTTTTTGGAAAAAGAGATAACATGAAGGTTAAGTGTGCAAAAGTGTTAGAAGAAATTAAAGGAGTAGGTAATTTAAGGAAAACATTTAAAATGAATTTCAAGGAGGAAGTATATTTCATTAGCTCAATGGTTATGTGTAAGTTGTCATAGTTTGGAAGTCTATATATTTCCTAAACAGAAGGTGGGATAGTTTCCTGGTTTTGTCATATGTTATTGTGATGTACACAGAAGCTGAGATAGTTACCTGGTATTGTTGTATGTTAGTGTGACATACACAGAAGGCGAGATATTTACCTGTTATTGTCATATGTTATTGTGACATACACAGAAGCTAAGATAGTTACATGGTATTGTTGTATGTTATTATGATGTACACAGAACTTGTAATGGTTACCTGGTATTGTCATATTTTATTGTGACATACACAGAAGGTGCCATAGTTACCTGGTATCGTCATATGTTATTGTGACGTACACAGAAGCTGAGATATTTACCTGATATTGTTATATGTTATTATGAAGGTGAGATAGTTACCTGGTATTGTTGTATCTTATTGTGATGTGCACAGAAGGTGAGATATTTATCTGGTATTGTCATATGTTATTGTGACATACACAGAAGCTGAGATAGTTACCTGGTATTGTTGTATGTTATTGTGACGTACACAGAAGGTGAGATAGTTACCTGATATTGCCGTATGTTATTGTGATGTACACAGAAGGTGACATAGTTACCTGGTATTGTCTTATGTTATTGTGATGTACACAAAACGTGAGACATTTACCTGGTATTGTTATATGTTATTGTGACGTACACAGAAGATGAGATATTTACCTGGTATTGTTATATGTTATTATGAAGGTGAGATAGTTCCTTGGTATTGTGGTATGTTGCTGTGACATACACAGAAGGTGTGATAGTTACCTGATATTGTTTTATGTTATTGTGAGGTATACAGAAGGTGAGATAGTTACCTGGCATTGTTATATGTTATTATAACATACATAGAAGGTGACATAGTTACCTGGTATTGTGGTACGTTATTGTGATGTAGATTAAATCCAGTTACAAGGGGGGTTATTTACAATGCAAAAGAAAAGGGAGTCTTAGTGTTATTAAATTTGGTACATTCTTAAAATTCACTGCATATCTTTGATTTTGATAATTAGAAAAACACGATGTGAATGCACAAATTAATAAACTAATGAATGAGGAATGTAGAAGTTTCTGCGAGATTTAAAGAAGGAGAAAGGACAAAAATATCAGAAAGAAATAATATTCAGCGATCTGACGAAAAGTCAGGGCTATGAAATATCGATGCAGAAGATACAGAATAAGAAAGATAAAGATGATGTATATATAATGGAAGTTTTTGTGTATCTGTATGATTTTTTCTTTGATTAAAATAAAACAGTTCAAGGTAGATGTATAAGATTTAAGGAAGTGTGTTATTGCTTAGATTTTTTATGGAGATTATTACTTAAATTGGCCATAGGTGTGAGTGGCATACGTGGGGTGGTATGGGAGAACAACTGTGGCAGGGCTTGCCACTGAGTGGTGTGAACACTGGCTCTAAATGATTGTCACTGTTTATATGACACTCCAATCCTATGTGAAAAAAATGGGAAATGGGGACTGAGGATGGATGGATGGATGGATTATTACTTAAAGTGCTAGTTAAAGCAACTATGCAATATAAGACACAGGATGAAAGAAAGTACAACATGTGTGAGGTGGAAAAGATATAAATGTGTTTTTGGAGAGTAAAAGATTTAAATCATTTTTTAGAAATGATAGGCAAGGAATTTGGGTTTGAATGTCAAGAAAAGATCGACATAGATTTGATTTCATGTGAGTTATATGACAGTTCTTGAGATGCAAATGTAGAAGATGCAGAAAAATAAGAACAACATGTATTTGTTTTAAGTGGAAAGGTAGAACAGCATTTATTTAACTGGAAATAGGATAATAAAGGGGTAATAAAAAGTTCTGGCTGTGACAAAAAGGATGGTGAGGGTAAGTGAGACACAGAAGTTTAACATATATTTGTTTACTGCATTTAGAAAATTATGTAATATTTTAAATCCTTTAAATGTGTTTATGAATATGTAACTAAAGCACCCCATCTCATTTTGTTAAGCTCCATGGCATCTTTTATGTCCACCTGCATTGACAACAACTCAGGCAGCTTGGTTCTCAGTTTCATGTCTCACTGAGGAACACAGCACTCAGGGGTGAAGTTCTCCCCTTATATTATATTGCAGGGTCAATAATAGGTTCATAGGTAGGTACTAGGCTATCGACCCTAGGGCCTATACAAGCCCAACCAAAAAGGTACCCTGGCTTTTGCCACTCAAGAAAATTATTTTCCTGTGCCACTGTCAAGCAGAGCCACAGAAGTGATCCCCAGGGTGAATTTCCTATTTCACATCCAATCATCAATATTTTTCTTGAAGAGTGCTAATGAGGAGCTTTGTTTGATATAGATAGGTAGTTTATTCCAGAGTATGGGAAGTCTCTGGGACAGGAATCTATCCCTTCAGCATGTTCTGTTTATTGTGGTGACAAGGTTTAGGTCCCTAGAGCGTGTAGCTCGGAGGGATTGGGATTTCTTTAAGTGGAGCATGTCCAACAGCTCTGGGTTTGACATAGTATGTTAGGCAGAGATCATCTCTGAGTAAGCGATAATCAACGGAGTAAAGCTGGAGTTCTTTGAGACGGTCAGTGTAGGGCATCTGTTTTAGGCCAGTAATCCTCTTTGTGAGGTATTTCTGTGGACTTTCCGGTTGTTGTAGATGTCTTGTGAAGTACTTACCAAAAGGGACATTGTACACTATAATGGATCTAATGAGTGATGAGCAGAGGGGAACAATGACCTCTTTTTTTCTGGATTAGAAACCTTTTGTGATGAGGTGTGCCATTTAGAAGGATTTCCTGACTACTGTGGCGATGTGATTATCAAAGGAGAGACTACTGTTCACCTGTGTCCCAAGGTCTCATCACACTTTCGGTGTTAAGTATACTACTGCCTATGTTGTAGTTCATGGGTACAGCGTTTTTACCAAAGGGGATGGCAATGCACTTTTTGGCAATGAGCTTGAGGCCTTGGCTTTGACACCAGGCATCTGTCTCAATGAGGCCCTTTTGTAGGATGTCCACATCATTAGGAGTTTCGATTATGGCTCCTAGTTTGCAGTCATCTGCAAACTTCATTAGCCAAAGACCTTCTGTGTTAGCCTGTACTTCAGAGAAGTAGATACCAAACAGGAGAGGACCCAGGACTGAACCCTCTGGTACTCCACTTGTCACTGGTCTGAAGTCTGATTTGGAGTCTGCTACTTTCACAGTGTGGGGTCTATCAGTGAGCCAGTTGGCAAGCCATCTTGTGACATAGGGATTTATACATAGTCTAGTGAGTTTATCTATAATTCCAGAGTGGGGGATGGTATCGAAAGCCTTGGCAGGATCTAGATAGGCTGTGTGAACCACCTTACCCTCGTCTACAGCTTTGGTGACTGCTTCAAAGAAGTCTATCAGGTTTAGGAGACATGATCTGCCTTTTACAAACCCGAACTGTGTGGGGTCCAGAGTTTGGAGATTACCATTGTCTTTGTTTATAAGTTCCATGATGATACATTCCATGGCCTTGCAGACCAAGCTTGTCAGGCTAATGGGGCAGTAGTTCCCGGGGTCCGTGGTGGCTCCCCCTTGTGGAGTGGGGTAACCGTTGCTGTGCGCCATTCAGTGAGCACAAAGCCTGAGGTGTGGCTATGATTGAACATGGTACTTAGGTGGGGTACCAGTTCATTCTGTAGTTCGTGTAGAACGCAGCCTGGAATGTTGTCTGGTCCCATGGATGCTGTGTTCTTGGTTTTGCAGAGTGTGGTTTTTACCTGTGCAGCCATGATTACAGGAACTTTGCATTCTTCCAGTATAGAGATGGGCCCTTTAGGGGGTGAGAAGGTGGTAAAGTTAGCACTGAACCTATCTGCCAGGATGTTGGCAATATCAGTTGGGTCTGTATATTTAGTGCCATTGTGCTGTAACTCAGAGCAGATCTGAGTGTTGCCATTGAGATTCTTGACATAGCTATAGAATGCTTTGTGGTTGTCTTTAGAATCAGTGGCAATTTTGTTTTCGTAACTAGCTTTGGAGGATTTTATGAGGGATTGCAGCTTCTTACTGAGGCTGACCAGGGAGCTCCTCCACTCATGGGATTTTACTCTCTTTTGCAACAGTTTCTTCCTTCTGTTGTATTGTTTGTTTGTGGCAGGGGACCACCAAATTGGCTTCCTTTTTTTGGAGGATAGCATCTTGGTTCTGTTTGGGATAGCACAATCCATGCTCTCATGTAAGTACTTATAAAGTGCAATTGTGTAGGATTCAGTAGTCGTAACTGTATTGTCCATCTGCATGGGTGTCATGAAGTTCACCACTTCTGTCTTAAGAAGCATGAAGTTGGCTTTTGAGAAATTTTTTACCATGGTTTCCTTAATGGGGGGTGGGAGCAGGATGTGAATATCTAGGGTGATTAGCTTATGGTTGGATCGGACCAATGAGGCGTTGACTTCAGGTGTGGAACACCAGTCAGTCATGTTGGTAATGACTAGATCTAGGATATTGTTGCTTTTGGTGGGGGTGTGGATAAGTTGATCCAGGCCATTGGAGTTTATGAATTCCAGAAAGCGGTGAGTGAAGGAGTTGGTACATGAGTAGTTTTCCCGGTTAATGGTGGGGAAGTTGAATTTGCCCATTAGTAGGGTGTTTGGTTGAACCCTAATATTTTCCAGTACATCAAGAAAAGAGGAGTGGGAATCCTGGGATATGGTGGGGGATCTGTAGCAAGCTACAATTTGGATTGCAGTTTTGCCTAGAGTTAGTTGCACTTGGATATCCTTGGGTGCATTATGCTGAGCAACTAGCCTGGAGGTGTGGATATCCTTAATGAATATGGACACACCTCCACATTTGGTGTTCAGGTCCAGGTTACATAGCCAAAATGTGTGGTCTGAGTTATAGCCTGGTAATGCAGGGGTGCTCTTTGGAGCCTTGAGCCAGGTTTCTGTCACTGCACAGATGTCAATGTTCTCCCTTTTAAGGAGTGCCTCGAGTGAGTGCATTTTGAGATTTAGACTTCTAGCATTGAGTAGCATCACCCTCAGTTTTTGCTTGCCTGTTCCTTTTACGGTGGTGAATTTGTTATTTGAACCTTGCCTAAAAAAGGCACTATATGGGTGGCAAGAACCATAGCCAGTATCCGGAATACCAGGGGTGACAGATGCAGGCCATTTCTGACAAAGCATTGTGGTCTGTCGACCATGTCATCCCAGGCAGATAGATATTGGAGCCGTTTAGAATGACACCAGAAGCTTAGCCAATTGTTGAAGTCAATCATTTTGTCCTTGTACTGCGGTATCATTCTGGGCGATGGCAGAATTCTACTCAGGGCTAGGGTCATACCTGCCTGGGCTACAAGATCGGAGAGCTCTTCCATGTCTTTTTTCATGTAGTCCAAAGAAGGTGGGTTTGGTTGTGAGGTCAGACTGTCTCTATACAACTGAGCATAAGACTTCTCAAACTCTGTACTTACATTTTCTGGAAAAGTGGTCACACCTTGAGGGTACTTAGGTATGCATAGTTGCTCTGGCTTCCCATCATGTCACCCAAACAGTAAGTTGCCAGTCATGGGACTCCACACATAATTACTGATGTCACAAGTCTCAGATGTAGTTAAAGTTTTGAAATATGCGGAAAATTAATTTAAGATGACTTCTCTGCTTAATCTAGCAAAAACATATCGGCATCAAGCAGGTGTGCTCCAAAATTTTGTTTTGCTGGAGTTCTCTCTTACTTTGTACATTTCTACCTCTAACAAGTGAATTTTAGAATCAAGTTTTGGTAGGTAAAGAGATTTTGCATTTTGTGTATTGATTTCAGTTCTAACTTAAAACTTTTCCACTGTATTTTTAGGCATTGACACCAAGGGGTATAAACTAATCAATTTAGCTGCCTATCATGCCAGAAAGAGTGAGGAATCCTCATCCTATAGAACCATATGGTCAGCCCTCTAGTGAACTTCAGAAGGGTTTAAGTGCTCTTCAGATATCAAAATAATGCAAACTGCATCATAATTGAATAGATAGAAGCATAAAGTATGCTATCATTAACTGTTTGTATGGTGGACTGAGACACCGGCCTAAGGTCTACAAGACTAAAGGCTGCAGAATCAGGAATTAAGAATGTGTACCATGTATTAATATCATTTAGACAAAGGGCAAACTGTATAGCAGTACCCTGATTGGAGAATGAGCATTCTCCAGCAGGGTATTAATGTACAAGTGCTGCCTCTGAGAAGAACGAGTCTGCCCCTTCATGGCAGCATATCAAGCCACCCTGGAGCTCGGACTGAGAAAATAGAATGGCCACCATTATTTTACACTCACTAAGCAGTTCTTTTGTTGTTTAGCGAGTGTAAAATATAAAAAAGAAGACAATTAAAAAAAAGGGTAGGTGTGTGTGTGTTTATGATTGTGTTTGAGTGTATGTGTGCATGTCAGTGAAAGTGAGAGTGAGCCATTATTTTACATTCACTAAGCAGCACATTTGCTGTTTAGCGAGCGTAAAATAAAAAAAGAAAAAATTAAAATAAAGCATGTGTGTGAGAGTGTATGAGAGTAAGAGAGAGAGAGAGAGAGAGAGATCAATCTAGCGAAACAGAAAAGTGTGTGATTACATTTCTGTCTGCATTTGTGCATGAATGCGTACATGAAAGCAGAGAGACTCTGTGTGTGTGTATGTGTGTGAGAGTGTATGAGAGTAAGAGAGAGAGATCAAGAGAGCTAAAGAAAGCGAGAGTGAAGTGACTGAATGCATGTACGTAAGCAGAGGAGACTGTGTGTGAGTGTATGTGTGAGAGTGTATGAGAGTAAGAGAGAGAGATCAAGAGACTGAAAGAAAGCGAGAGTGAAGTGACTGAATGCATGTATGTAAGCAGAGGAGACTGTGTGTGAGAGAGATCGAGAGGGAGTGAGACCGTAGAGGAGACTGTGTGCGAGAGAGATCGAGAGGGAGTGAGACCGAATTTGTGTGAGTGAATGTGTGTATGAAAGCAGAAAGACTCTGTGTGTGTGTCTGTGTGTGTGTGTGTGTGTGTGAAAACAGAAGAGACTGTGTATGTCTGTATGGCAGAGAGAATGGGCTGTATGTAAAATTGTTGTGTTTCACATTATTTTTTTAAGCAATATTATTATTTTTTATATATGTTTGATGTAAAATGCTTCCTGCAACATCATTAACATAGACTAAAGCAAGTATGAAACATTAGGGGAGGAAGTATTTTACATAAAAATATATTAAAAAATAAAATAGTACTTAAAAATACAAAAGTAAGTAAAACAGAACAATTTTACAGCAAACCCATTGTCTAAGTGCAATAAAGCTATAAAATTAAACAAAAATAGTTTATATACACCAATTGTAAAATAATATTAATATTATAGCTTTAGCCGTAGTATTGTACAAACATTTTATTTATATTTATTTTTTTTAAGTATGGGATTGTTTATGATGTCATTGTTGCTGATGTCATTTCCTGCTGACACTATTGCTGATGTCATTTCCTTTTGGAATATTTTAAATTGAATGTTTAACTGTTGTCCTGTGTCTGAAGAAATTGGATTACCTGTTCAATGAAAGTGCTTACATAAAGTTTTTGGAGATTACCACCGGCCTTGTGTGTACTTTCATCAAATTATTAAAGAGCCCGTGCTTGTCTCAAACTTCACCATGAGTTATCTCCCTTTCCCACCCTTCTTTTTTTCATGAAAGTATCTTTCAGTCAAAACACTTGAAATATAGATGACAACACCCCTGTTAGATGTGCTGGATAGACTAAACACAGCTACTTTTCTAATTATAACATTCAAATATCGGCCATGCTTTTTAGATATTTCAACCTCTAGCAGAAAAACAATGTCAAGGTTGCTTAGATCAGAGATAGTGCGACATTGAAGAGGACTTGTATTCAAATCCTTTCCATCCAGTGTTACAGCTTTAAGACCCGTGAAATACCAGCATTGTGAAATGTTTAATTAACCAGCGGAGTCTCTCTAGGCTAAACAAACTTAAGAAATTCACATCACTTAGCAATCGTGAAATGCGGGAGTAATTATATCTAATACTGTCTACTTCCAACATACACCTTTAATAAAATATAGCAGTTAATACCCAGTGTAACTCTATCAGTAAAGCACTGTATAGACAACGGTACCTAGAAATATGTGCTTATAGCACTATTAGCACTACCAAGCTAGAGTCTAGGTCTGGGGGCTGTTAGTGTTCCATGTATCAAACACTACACTAGTTATCAACAACACTCAAGCATTACTATCACAGGTCTTTGTTTTGTTAAGAAATGTATGGACCACAGTACGTTTATTAAATGAGTCACTGTGTCCTCTCAAAATATTCCAGTTTTTAATTAGATGGCAGTGACAGCATAGTCTAATGTAAAAATCAATTACCATGTTTTATTTTAATCAGAAAACATGATTTCTCTTTGTTTTCTATCTGTATTTTTTGAAAATTGGACTGTGCATTTTATCATACTTTTTCTAACCTCATCAACATATGGTTAGTCAATATTTGTTATACTTTCTGAAATAAATTCCGTAGCACTTCTATTTTCTCCTCATACCTGCTGTCAGACGCAGCTTAGAAATTCTAACCACAATCACACAGACTGAACACAGCAGGAGTCTCTAAGCTCTGTACCATGGGACATAGTGGTAAAAGTCAATACAAGTAAACAACTTACAGGATTTATATAACAAAGTTATGTGACTTCCTGTTTCACTATATATTTTCAGTTTATGCAAATATTCCTCTTTGGTAACATTTTTGTGATAGTTATTTTGAGGAAAAAAGTAATACATAATTTCAATTACCTCAAGGGGTGTATTGAGGATTCAGTAGTAAGTGCATATTTTGTTAAACAGATTAGTGTTTTGTTAGTTTCAACAATCTACTGTTATGTCAGTCTGCAGCTTTGATGAAATATTCATAATTTAGAGACATTTGATTCAGCTCAATAGTTCAGCACTCTTACCCTCTGAGCTGCTTTGGTACTGTCATACATTTTCAACATTAGAACATATCTGCTTCAGTGCAAACATTTCAACTTCTTAGTTCAACAAATCTGGACAAAGCCTAAAATAATGGTGGGGAGTCAAAGAACCCAAAATAGAGGCAGATTTTAAATATTGCTCTTATAAACTTAGAAAGTGTCTAGAAAAACATTTGACTGGGATGCATTTTTTGAAAGATATGAAGTCTGAAACTCAAATTAATGTAATTGTTTAGTGACTTCAATCCCAAATGATTTGTCAGAAAACCACACATTTTATGAGAAGACCAAAAAAAAAAAGACAAAAAAATATGGACATTCTGTGAAAATCTGGACAACTGAGAAATATGCTTCAGTCTAATCTTAGGGCTACTTATTGTTACAATGTCTGCCTGACTTTCTGTTATTACTGTTGATGTTTATTAACTTTTGATCACAGTTTGTAATTGTTGTTACAATGTAATTTATATTTAACATCCTGGAAATTATGCAAAATGCTGTTTTACCAGGCTTTTTGTAATTTAAGCAAACACATACACAGTTCAATAAAATTTGGTGGTACAGCTTATGATCACATATGTTAAAGATACTTTCAAATTATATATGGCTAACCTGACACCTACTGCAGACTGACAATATGATACAAACACATTAGAATTTAGAACATCTCACCACTCTGCATAATAATAATTTGTAACAATATCCACTTTTGTTGGTATCTAAGCATGGTTTCTTTTTTTCTGGATATGAATTAAGCATTTCACATATTTAATACTAAATAATAAAAGAAGCTATCAAAACCTGAGTGACTAGAGAGTAAGACTCCTATTAGCAACGCCGTAAGAACTGAGCTAAAAAAAGTATCATTACAGCTAGTTAAATCTATCCAGATTAGAAAAAAAGAAATTCCATGTAGAAAATGGGAAAAGGGGGTGATGATGATGATGATTTAAGATGTGAGATTGTCAGTGCTGATGATGCTCCTTCCTTTGGAAAGGCCATGGGACATGATGCTTTGGAAAGGCCATGGGACATGATGTTTTGGAAAGGACATGGGACATGATGTTTTGGAAAGGACATGGGACATGACACTTTGGAAAGGCCATGGGACATGATACTTTGGAAAGGACATGGGACATGATGCTTTGGAAAAGTCATGGGACATGATGCTTTGGAAAGGCCATGGGACATGATGCTTTGGAAAGGCCATGGGACATGATGCTTTGGAAAGGACATGGGACATGATGCTTTGGAAAGGACATGGGACATGATGTTTTGGAAAGGCCATGGGACATGATGCTTTGGAAAGGACATGGGACATGATGTTTTGGAATGGACATGGGACATGATGCTTGGAAAGGACATGGGACATGACACTTTGGAAAGGCCATGGGACATGATGCTTTGGAAATGCCATGGGACATGATGTTTTGGAATGGACATGGGACATGATGCTTGGAAAGGCCATGGGACACGATGTTTTGGAAAGGACATGGGACATGATGCTTTGGAAAGGTCATGGGACATGATGCTTTGGAAAAGTCATGGGACATGATGCTTTGGAAAGGCCATGGGACATGATGCTTTGGAAAGGCCATGGAACATGATGCTTTGGAAAGGACATGGGACACAATGCTTTGGAAAGGACATGGGACATGATGCTTTGGAAAGGCCATGGGACATGATGCTTTGGAAAGGACATGGGACATGATGTTTTGGAAAGGCCATGGGACATGATGCTTTGGAAAGGTCATAGGACATGATGCTTTGGAAAGGCCATGGGACATGATGCTTTGGAAAGGCCATGGGACATGATGTTTTGGAATGGACATGGGACATGATGCTTGGAAAGGCCATGGGACACAATGTTTTGGAAAGGACATGGGACATGATGCTTTGGAAAGGTCATGGGACACGATGCTTTGGAAAAGTCATGGGACATGATGCTTTGGAAAGGCCATGGGACATGATGCTTTGGAAAGGCCATGGAACATGATGCTTTGGAAAGGACATGGGACACAATGCTTTGGAAAGGACATGGGACATGGTACTTTGGAAAGGACATGAGGCATGATGCTTTGGAAAGGCCATGGGACATGATGCTTTGGAAAGGCCATGGGACATGATGCTTTGGAAAGGCCATGGGACATGGTGCTTTGGAAAGGCCATGGGACATGATTATTGGAAAGGCCATGGGACATGATGCTTTGGAAAGGCCATGGGACATGATGTTTTGGAATGGACATGGGACATGATGCTTGGAAAGGACATGGGACATGACACTTTGGAAAGGACATGGGGCATGATGCTTTGGAAAGGACATGGAACATGATGTTTTGGAAAGGCCATGGGACATGATGTTTTGGATAGGACATGAGACATGATGCTTTGGAAAGGCCATGGGACATGATGTTTTGGAATGGACATGGGACATGATGCTTTGGAAAGGACATGGGACATGATGTTTTGGATAGGACATGAGACATGATGCTTTGGAAAGGCCATGGGACATGATGTTTTGGAATGGACATGGGACATGATGCTTGGAAAGGACATGGGACATGACACTTTGGAAAGGACATGGGACATGATGATTTGGAAAGGTCATAGGACATGATGCTTTGGAAAGGCCATGGGACATGATGCTTTGGAAAGGCCATGGGACATGATGTTTTGGAATGGACATGGGACATGATGCTTTGGAAAGGCCATGGGACATGATGTTTTGGAATGGACATGGGACATGGAACTTTGGAAAGGACATGGGACATGGTGCTTTGGAAAGGACATGGGACATGGCACTTTGGAAAGGCCATGGGACATGATGCTTGGAAAGGCCATGGGACACAATGCTTTTGAAAGGACATGGGACATGATGCTTTGGAAAGGTCATGGGGCACAATGCTTTGGAAAGGCCATGGGACATGATGCTTTGGAAAGGACATGGGACACAATGATTTGGAAAGGACATGGGACATGGTGCTTTGGAAAGGACATGGGACATGGTGCTTTGGAAAGGACATGGGACATGGTGCTTTGGAAAGGACATTGGGACATGGTGCTTTGGAAAAGCCATGGGACATGATGCTTTGGAAAGGCCATGGGACATGATGAAGAACAATACATTTTTATAGGTGCACCCTAAACCAGTTAATTTTACCTCTTTTAGGTTGTATTAAATAAGCTGAATTAAATGGAAGGTTCTTGGATTCCTCACTTCTTGCTAATAATATTCATTCTCCCTTAACATGCCAAAGACATGCAGATGGTACTAACCATTGGCCAGTTTTATTTCTAACACTGGAACTAAAATTCTGTGCAATAATAATTGTTCATATGCCTGAAATATAGCTCCATACTTCAGGTATACATCAGAGGTTCGTTAAAGGTAGAGCAGGTGACATATTACTCCATACTTCAGGTATACATCAGAGATTCATTAAAGGTAGAGCAAGTGACATAAAGCTCCATACTTCAGTTGCATCAGAAGTTCATTAAAGGTAGAGCAGGTGACATAAAGCTCCATACTTCAGGTATGCATCAGGGGTTCATTAAACCTCCTCCTTCTCCTGATTCAAATTCTTCATATTCCCTTCCTCCTAAATAATATACTTCCACTTCAGGTATACATCAGAGATGCACTAAAGGTAGAGCAGGTGACATACAGCTCCGCTTCAGGCATACATCAGAGATACATTAAATGTAGAGCAGGTGACATACAGTTCCATACTTCAGGTATGCATCAGAGGTTCGTTCAAAGGTAGAGCAGGTGACATACAGCTGCATACATCAGGTATTTTATTTATTTTATTATTTTATTTCACATTTGTTAACCAAGATAGTCCGACTGGACAGCAGGTGTCCATTTTCAGCTGAGTCCTACAGAGAAAAGCTCCAGCACCATTAAAAAGAGAATACAATATCTGATGTTGTTAATTTTTGTTCATTCCTTACTGATGGGTTATCGGTTCCATCCTCAGAATCGAGCCAGCCTTATACCAAGCTCACATCAGCCAAAAACTCTTGAGCAAAGATCCTACCCACAATGCTCTGTTCCCTGTTACCTCAGATCTCATTTGCCGCATTGCTGTACAACCATGTCAAGCCTTCTCTCTCAGCTGTGTTCAATTTTTTGAAGTTTTTCTATTATTAGTGTTTAGAAAGTTTTCATATCTTCACTATCTCTATCTTCCTACCCTATCACAACTTTGAGACTGTCTTTCTATAGCATATTCTTTCCCTTTTCTTACCTTTGAGATAATTCTCCATTACTATTGTTGGTAATTCTTTCTGTCCATTTCTTACCCTTCTGGGTAGTTTCATTACTCCTTAGTAGTGTCGTAGTTTCTCCTGTGATATTACAATGTCGGATAAGAAAAGTAGTGTTGGTTTCAAACAATGTACAGAATGCAGCCATAAGTTACTGCTTTCTGATGGTCATGATTTGTGTGTTTATTGTCTGAATGTTTCCCACCTTTCAGTGGATCCCCCATGTGGAATTTCTAGAAATTTCTTGACTAGGACTCTGAATGAAAGGAAGAATAAACTTATACTAAAAGGCCTCCTTAAAACTCCTTTCTGCAAGGCTATCTCTGGGTCAGAGGGCTCACCCCCTCCTTCTAAACCCCATAAGAGGCATTCTTCTTCCTCCCTGAGGTTGATCACTTTGTCTCCCTTGAGAGATCACAAGGAGTTGAGTCACAAAAAGGTATAAACTTCGGGCCCGGTGCTGCCATCTGTGGCCCTTTCGGCTCCCGCCTCGGCACCTCCCCAGTTTATTCTCACTCCAGTTATGTCTTCTTCACTGCCACTGGCATCCGGAGTTCTCAGTACAGACATTTACGGCTCTGACAGTATTGCTGCAGCCTTTTTCAGCACCTCTGACATTGGTGCAGACTATCTTGACACCATCTCTACAGGTACAGTATCCTTCAGCACCATTGGTGTTGACTCCTTCGGCTCCATGGTGCAGACATCTTTAGCACTGACCTGCTTGGTGCAGTCACTTCCAGCACCGTCGTTACTGGTGCAGACACCTTCTTTGGCACCGTATTCATCGGTGCAGACATTTTCCACATCGCCCTTTATGGTGCAGACACCCTCGATGCCTATGGTGCCACCTTTGTCAGCGCAGATACCCTCGGCACCATTCTCCTCAGTGCAGACACCCTCAGTTCTGGGCTCTGCATCACACGAACTCGCAAGAACTAAATACTCTCCCTCCTTAGATCCTTTTGTGGGAAGTCAGTACAGCCCCATTTTAGAAAGCCTAGAATCTCCATCAGGTCTGTCTATGAGATCATCCAGGAGCCTCTCAGAACAGGATGTGTTGCGGCTTGTCAATCAGTTGCTTGTGGCCAAGGGAATCTCTAATCCATCTAAAGCTGCACTCCTTCATCCAGGTGGCCATTTTTCTCCACAGACTCCATCTTACACTCCTCCTTCAACTTTCTGGAAAGTATCAAAGCCCCTTCCTCCGACAGCAGCTTCCCTTCCTTCAACACCAACAGTGGACCTCACTTTGGAGCCAGAGTCATCCTTGTGCCCCTCGATGCACTGGGCACTGGGCCCTTCTCAGGCTAGCAGCTGTGCTGTGGGGGCAGGCGTTCTTGGTTCAATGCCAATTTTTTCTATGGCACCCTCCGAGAATCCTCCTTCCCTCATGCTCCACAGCCCTCTTGAGACTCCTGGTCTGGGGGTCACCTCATCGAAGTGGGGTGTGACCCCGGTCCCGAGGTTGTCATGCTCAGTTTTGGGCTCCCATCCCTCTTTGGGCTGTCTGGCTTTCCAGGCCATGGAGCAGGCATTTGCCTCTGCTGGCAAAACACCCCTGTCAGAGTCCTTGCTCCCTTCTGTGCTGCAACTGTCACAAGCCACAACAGATCCTGGGCACAAGGGCCTCAGGTTTCTCCTCCTCAGGAGATCCCCTTCTCGCACTCTTCCCCAGAGCACCCCACTGAGGAAGTCCCTTGCAAGGCTTCATGCAAGAGGAAGCACATGGACTCCACTGAGGAGTCTCTAACTGAAGATACAGACTTTGATGATGGGGAAGGGTCCCCACGGTCACTCTCTGATGAGGTGTCCTTTGGTAACATCCTCGAGATCCTAAGACAGAGGAGCAACTGGAAGTCCTCCAACCCTTCCTCAGAGGAATCCGTATTCCTGGAGGCATTTTGTGCCCAGCCCCCTACCTCCTGGGTTACACCTGCTGATGAGCTTGTCCAGCTCATCATCCAGCATGCATGGAAGGCTCCTGACACTTCAGAAGCTATACTTCGGAGGCCTGACAAAATTTTATCTCCCCTGCTGAACATCCTCATTGGTCCAAATGTCTTTCAGTAGATGCTATGGTGGTGGCAGCTGCAACCAAAAAAGACTTGGCAGAAGAGAGCCAGACTGTCCATCCACCCAACACGGAGTTGCGGGTGATAGACAGACTCGGGAAGCGTGTGTTTCCTTCATCGACCTTTGCTGTAAGGTCCTTGAACTACTTGGCACACTTTATGAGGCTCCAGAGAGACCTTATCAACCAACTCTCTGAAACCTTGGCAGGAGCTGTTTCTGATGAGGTGTGCGACAACGTAGCCTCTCAGATAGCGACCCTGGAATCCATATCCAATTCTTCCATGCACCTCATTTTATATACAATGGAAGGAGCAGCTAGAGCAGCAGGCACAGCCATAGTCACGAGACGTCATGCCTGGATGCACCTTCATGACTTTGCAGACTCTTTTAAGACTTCCTTTATGAATGCCCCCATCGAGGCCACTTCATAGTTTGGCCCAAAGGTTAAGGGTACGCTGGCAAGGTGGGAACAAGATGGTAAAACCTTGTCTGTCATTGGTGTCCGACACTCCACCTCTCAACAATTCTACTCCAGAAATCAGAAGAGCGGGAAGATGTGGAACAGAAAATTAACCCTACCAGTGCTCCTGAAGCATTGCCCGACTGCTGACCTCTGGAAGCGGTCGGGGTCATTTTTCCTTGTACTCCACTGCCTGTTGAACCATAACCACCTATTCTTTGGTACAATGGACAATATCCAGAGGTTACCGCATTCCTTTCCATCTCTGTCCCACTTCACCCAGAAATTTACCCGACGTCCCACCCAGTCAAGGGGAAGAAGCAGCACATGAAATCTGAAAGCTACTACAAAGAAGAGTCATCCAAACTGTCCCCTCCAAGACCAGATAGGATCCGGTTTTTACTCAAGATTCTTTTTAGTAAAAACAGAGAAATTCTGGATGGTCACGGTTCAGTCTATCATTCCTCTTTTGGAAGAAGACAATTGGATGTGGTCTATAGATCTTCAAGATGCGTATTACCATATAAAAGCAGACAAATGCTCAAGAAGATACCTCCACTTCCTCATAGGAGCAGTCCTACCAATTTTGAGCAATGCCCTTTGGTCTCTCTACAGCCCCCAGAGGGTTCACCAAATGCATGACAGTGGTTATCACTCACCTGAGACTTCCAGGATTCCAAGCATTTCCATACCTAGATGACTGGCTCCTTACCACCCCCACCAAACATCTACTGGAGGAAGCCCTGGATTACACTCTTCTCACAGCTCAGCGATTGGGAATCACTATAAACTGGAAGAAGTCCAACACAACCCCAGTACAATCTTTAGAATTCATCAGAGTTCTGTTGGACACAAGAAATTGCACAGCATCTCTTCTGGATCACAGACTTCAAAGAATAACACAACAGGTTCAGCCGCTAATCTGTTACCACAAATCTTCTGCTTGGTCTGTACTCCAACTTCTTGGGGTCGATGGCAGCCATGATCACCATTGTTCCACTGGCCAGTTTCCATATGAGACTTTTTCAGTGGGTACGTCTCACTCAGTGGCACCCTCTACAACATCCTTTGTCCTTTCAGATAAGTGTAACTCAGAGATGCAAGCAAGATTTGCTCTGGTGGATGTCTCAAAATCCCCAACAATGGTCTCGTCCCTTCAGCCCCCATCAGCCAAAAGCCACAGTGACCATGGATGCCTCCCTGGTGGAGTGAGGGGGGGCTATGTCAGGGAAACTCTATCCAAGGCACCTGGTTGGAGACAGAGGCTCTTTTGCATATCAATGTCCTGGAACTGAGGGCGGTGCTACTAGTGTTGCAAGCATTTCACTCCATCCTTCCATCAGAGACTATTGCAATCCAATGGGACAACATGTCAGTAGTCTGGCACATCAACAAGCAAGGCGGCACCAGATCTTAGCTGTTATGCTGAGAGGCCTTGAGATTATGGCAATGGGCGATAGCTTCCAACCGCTTTCTAATTACAATGCACGTTCACGGGAGCTCCAACATGATAGCAGAGAAATTGAGCAGGTGCATTCTACAACCTCGCAAGTGGTCCCTCAATCCTGTGATAGCGGCAAAACTTTTCAACCACTGGGGCCAACCTTGTTGCGATCTATTTGCCTCCCCAATCAACTACAAGTGCAACAACTACTTTGCCCTGATCCCCCTCGGGGACAGTCACCGAGAGTTGCTCTAGTCCATGCTTGACCCTCGGGTCTGCTTTATGCTCACCCTCCTCTTCCCCTCATTTCCCAATTTTTGAAGAAAGCACGACAGTTGAAGAGCAAAGTGATCCTCATTGCACCATATTAGCCTCAAGTTTGGTTCCACTTCCTTTGGCCTCACCTGCTAGATCGACCATGAATTCTCAATGATTCTCAGTCCAACTCCGAAGTTGATCTCCCATCTGCAGGGTCTGACCCACCCCAATCTAACAAACCTGAAGCTGACAGCTTGGTTTCTCCACTTCCAATGATTGCCAGGCAGGATACCCTCTCCTCCCCGATGTGCAATATTCTTATTGCATCTCATAAATCATCCACCAGGCTAACATGTCTCAGCAAATGGAAAAGATTTACCTTATGGGCATCAAACAAACAATTGGACCCCTTGCCAGCCCCAGTTTTGGTGGTATTAGATTATTTATCAGATCTCTTTCAATCTGGGGTATTTAGCTGCCATTTCTAATTTCCACATTAGTTTCCAGGACTCTTCACTCATATCACACAGACTCTGTAAGACTTCATGAAGGGAATTTTTCACCTAAAACATCCCTTTAAAGAACCAGTACAGCATTGGGACCTGGCTTTGGTTCTGCAAGCCCTAACAGCACCCCCTTTGAACCTGCATCTTCATGATTTAAAGTACCTCTCTTGGAAAACCTTATTTCTGGTTGCTATCACATCAGCCAGATGTCTGTCAAAACTTCAAGCCTTATGCATCAAATGTCCCTACCTTATTTTCCATAAGGAAATAGTCTTTCTATGAACTAATTCCCCCTTCTTACTGAAAGTGGTGTCAGAACGGTCTATCAGCTAGTCTATTGACCTCCCAGTACTTTTTCCTAATCATTCTAACAAGGAAGAGTATTGCCTGCACTCCCTAGATGTTCACAGGAAATCCGTTTTTATTTGGACAGAACAAAATCTACCTGTAAATCAGACCAATTATTTCTGACTTTTTCTGGACCAAGACTAGGTCGTCCTGTTTTTAAAGTCCCATTATCATCAGGGTTGAGAAATTGCATTACCTTCATCTACAACAAGAACAACATTGCCTTGCCTCACAGAGTCAAAGCACATTCTACAAGGTCTGGCAACTTCAGCAGCTTTCCATGCTAAGGCTTCCCTCAATGACATTTGCTCAGCTGCGACTTGGGCCACCCCCCATACCTTTATTCTTCATTACAAATTGGATTTGGCCTCCAGAGGAAGAGCTTTTGGTTCCATGGTGCTCAGGAATGTCCTTCCATGAGGGCCGCCCAGGGATATATGTAGCATCAGTAAGGAATGAACGAAGATTAACAACGTCAGATAAAGAAGTTATGTCTTACCATAACATTCTGTCTGTGTTGTTGATCTTCATTCATTCATTACTCCCCATCCTTCGTCCCCCTCCAGAGGTTCCTGGTGGATTTCATATGGTCCTTCTTCCATGCTTGTAGGTCTGTTATGACCAGAGGTAGCCTCTATTTTTGTCTATCAACTTGCAAACTTGATATGAGGTAACAGAGAGCAGAGCATAGTGGGTAGGATCTTGGCTCGAGAGTTTTTGGCTGACGCAAGCTTGGTATAAGTCCGGCTCGGTTCTGAGGACAGAACTGATAACCCATCAGTAATGAATGAACAAAGGTCAACAACACAGATGGAACGTTATGGTAAGACATAACTTCTTTTTATAACATGAGATAAGAAGTTGTAGATTACTTTAACATAGTATAAAAGTTGCAAAATTACTTACAATAAGTCAGAACACAGATAAAATTTGCAGGTAGTTGTTACAATATAAAGATATTTTTCTCAATAGCAATGAGAATTCTATTGTTGGATAAAAAAGTTAAAACTTTTTTATGCAGAGTGAGCATAGCAGTTGCTGTATTCCACTGATGGATGGATGAACAGGTGACTACTTGTAGAAATATTTACAGTATTTACAGTGAGCATTAAGATGAATTCAGAGGAGTGTTGTACATCTGAACAGTGACCGTGGCAGAGGATGCACCTGAGTTGTAAAGGTTTCCCTGTAGTAGTATGTTGTTTTATGGCAGCTTGTTACAGTTGCATAGATGGTTGGAGCAGAGATATGGTTTTTGGAGAGTCTTAAAGGAGGATGTAGAATTTAGAAGTCTAAGGTCAGGAGGAAGGCTGTTCCAGGTCTTGGCAATTTCATGGGCAAAAAGAGATTCCCCTGAGTTGTTTTTGCAAGAGATGGTTTCAATTAAGGCTTTGTTGCTAGAGCGTAGTTGTCTATTTGGATTGTGGAAGTTAAGGAGGTTGTTCAGGGCACGTATTTTTTCAAGGCAGTACAGTATTTGATGGGCTAAGTCGAGTTAGTGATATTTTAGAAGGTTAGGGAATTCTAGCCAATATAGGGTTTGTAGGGCATGGCAATGGTGGGAATGTTACTTGGTATTGGTGGCTAATCTGGCAATTTTGTTGTAGCAGGTGGAGAGTTTGTTTAAGTCAGTTTTATTTAGGTTTGTTAGTGAGGGGGAGGCATATAGCAGTGTGGACAGAAGATGAGTTCTAGCTATGACAATATGAGATTCTGAGTTAAGGTACCTTTTGCATCTATAGAAGGAGCCTAGTTTTTTGTGGACCTTAGAGATGGTTGCTGATATGTGTTTGTTAAATCTGAGTTGTTGGTCAATGGTAATTCCTAGGAGTTTTGCCTCAGAAACTGGGGCGATTTGGGTGTTATTAGTGGAGGAAATGGAAAAGGAGAGGTTAGAGGGTTTGGTTGGATGGAACAGCATGCGTTGGGGTTTTGGAGGTTAAGTATTAATTGTGAGTTATTGAGCCAGTTCTCAATTTCAGTGAAGGTTAGCTGGGCTTTTTACTGAAGAAGTTGGGTATTGAGCACAGAGCATATCAGGGTTGTGTCATCAGTGTATTGGACTATATCGGCTTTTGTGGTAGCTAGATGGAGTTGGTTGGTGAAGATATTAAATAGAAGTGAGCCGAAGATAGAACATTGGGGTATGCCTAGGGTGACTGGGAGTGGGGGATAGGGAGTTTATCCATTTGATGGACTGGTGACAGTTACCTAGGTAGCTTTTGAACCAGAGCAGAGTGGGGGTGTCAAAGTTAAGGTCAGATAGACAAGTTAAAAGTTTTTTGTGGGATACCACGTCAAATGCCTTGGATAAATCAAGGAAGGTTATGAAGACAAGATTGCCTTGGTTCCTATAGGAGTTTACAGTGTTGGTAAATCTGAGTAGGGTGGTGGAGGTACTATGAGATGGGTGGAAGCCGTGTTGGGTAGGAGAGAGGAGGTTATTGGAGAGGAGGTGAGAGAGGATTTGGTGATGTATGGATCTCTCTAGAATTTTTGACAGGGATGAAAGAATTGCTATTGGGCGATAGTTATAGAGATTGTTAGAGGATCCACCTTTGTGAAGGGAAATGATAAAGGAGGTTTTCCACAAAACTGGCACAGTGTTTTTGGTAATGGATCTGTTAATTAGTAATGAAATAGGATAGGCTACGACTGTGGATGTGAGTTGCAGGCATTCGGCAGGGATGTTGTCACTGGCTAGGGTGGTGGATTTGAGTTTAGTTAGTAATTTTTGTATATAGGATGTTTGTACTGGCATGAGTGAGAAGGGGATACAGTCTTGTTGGGTTTTAGGGGGTTGGGGAATGTTGGTGGTGGCGGAGTTATTTATGATTTTTAGAATGGAGGAGGTAAAGTAGTTGTTAAATCTGCAGGGAATATTGAGATCTGTGCCGGGGACAATGGGGGGTAGAGTGGTGGATTTACTGGGCTGAAGGATATTATTTACTGTTGCCCAGAATTTCTGAGGGTTGCTATTATACTTCTTTTGTAGGGACAGGTAGTAGTTTTGTTTATCTAGTTTTACTTGTTTTTTGGCCTTATTCTGAAGTTCAAGGGAGTATTGCCTAGTTGTGGGTGTTCTATAATGGTGCCAGGTTTTCCAAGCTTTGTCCCTATTTTGGAGTAGGGTTCTTGTGGTTTTTTGGAGCCAGGAGGTAGGGTTGCTTTGTATCCTAATTGTTTTTGTGGGACCTAGTTGGTTGAGGATGTTTAGAAATGAGGAGTTGAAGCATTTAACTGCACTATCGTGTGGAAAGGTTTTGATGGGAAACCAGTCATAGTATTTTAAGGCCCTCAGAAAGTCATCTCTGGGGAAAATTTTGTGGGAGCAGGTTTGTAGGAGGGAGGAAGAGTTGGTGTTTTTCCTATGTCTAAGTATGAAGGTAGGGTTGTGGTCACTAAGTGTGTTGGCCAATGTGCCCCATTGATGGGCAGTATTGGGCTGATTGGTGAGGATCCAGTCTAGTGTGGATTCTGTTTTTGTGGCTTAATCAATATGTGTGGGGACTGAATGAGTTGGGTGAAATTGTAGAGATTACTATGGCAGGTGGGGTGTGGAAGAGTGTATATAGTTCCAGTCAACATTTACACCACCTAGCATGATGGTTTCTCGGGGTAGGGAGTGGGAGGCCCAGTGGAGTATGGATTCAAGGATTGGAAGATTGTCACCTGGGGGTATATAGATGTCTGTTAAGTTAAGATGTTTGTGTTGATTTAGGAAGAGTTTTGCAAGGAAGGTTTCTGAATGTTTGAAGTCTGGGGTATCTGTATGTAGGGGTTGAACTTTTAAGTTAGTTTTATGTAATAGGGCTATTCTACCACCTGTTTTGAGTAGCCGGTCAGACCTAAGAATATTATAATAGGTATGCATTAAAGGTTCATTAAAAGCAGGGCAGGTGACATTGATTTGATACAGTTATACTTAAATTTTCAAGGTGTGTCAAAATACAAAGTAATTCCAATTGTTGTATGTCTTTTGGATTTCAATAAAGTGTTTTATTTACTATTGTGAAAAATCATTGCTGTTTGGTTCTTGAATTTTTCATCATACTTTTTAACTGCAAGAGAAAGTCAAATAGCTGCATTCTGTCCCTACATCCAGAACACATACTAATGGGATGTTCTCTCAAAAATTCAAGTTAACTGGAAGAATTGATATGACTGTAGGATATTGGTATGAATTGGAAACAACTGGAAGAAACTGGAATGAGACTGGAATGAATGACTTTATCCGTTAATTACCAAGAACTTTGCTGAACAGGTGCCAGTCTCCCCTTTATGTCCCAAGCCTTCTTGTACATTTCAGAATAAAGTCTGTAGTATTTCAGTTAAGAATGCTTTGTTATGTACGGCGGAGGTATATGTCAGATATATCCAAATACTGTCTCCAATAACAGTGCTGATAAACTGAAATAATCCCCTGTATTCAAATTCTTCATATTCCCTTCCTCCTGAATAACACAAGTAATATTCTGGAACGCTGGATATTTGATCTGAATGTTATATTCTGGAATGCTGGATATTTGACCCGAATGTTATATTCTGGAATGCTGGATATTTGATCTGAATGTTATATTCTGGAATGCTGGATATTTGATCTGAATGCTATATTTTGGAATGCTGGATATCTGGTCTGAATGTTATATTCTGGAATGCTGGATATTTGACCTGAATGTTATATTCTGGAATGCTGGATATTTGACCTGAATGTTATATTCTGGAATGCTGGATATTTGACCTGAATGTTATATTCTGGAATGCTGGATATCTGATCTGACTTCTACACTCAAACTTGAGTGTCTGTATTGCAATGACTGTCTGCATATCAGTCCAAATGAACTAACTTATCCTAATAATACCAAAAACCCTGTAAGTTTCCACATGCCTCTTTAGCCATGGTTCCCAAACCTTGTAAGATCTGTCTGTTCTCAACATACAGTACATTCTTATCTTATCAGCATTCTTGACTGAAGGTTATTTTCACTGATTGAAAGTACATTCACTGAAACTGTACGCAAAATGTGAAGACCGGCTTTAATATGGCTGCATTACTAGACTTATACAAAGAGAATACTGTATTTTTGTCTAACAAACTACATTTAAACAAAACCTGATCTTACATTTACCAAAGATAAATGAAAAGGGTGACTCCTATCCTCTACCTTTGGTTGTTTTAGGATATTTATAAAATGAATGCTGTTACTACAACTGTGTTGTTGAAAGAGATTAACACTAAAATTATTTAGTGGGCAAGAAGCATATCCCTTTACTAACTCAACTTCAGATTATAAAAATTATTATTAAAATTGAAGGGCATTTACTGCATTGAGTAAACTGGATGAAAACAGGATTTTACTTTATTAAAGATTTATCGGAAATTTTGGAAAGCAGATTGTTAACTTATCTAGAGAAAATAATATACACCCTTATGTAAATTGTAGATGATGGAAATATGTCTAGCTACAATCTATTGAGTCAAAATTTGAAGCAAAGCATCTGTTTCAGGATGGTGTACAGTATCAGCTTCCATCCGTATCCATTGTATAGCAGGCAAATAGGAATCACTTTGTATTAAGGATGAAATGCACTGTGGGATTATAAATGGTGTTCCATCCGATTTTCTAGACATACAACAGAAGTCAGAAAGTTATCTTAATAATTTGTAGGTGAATATTAGTATCTCAAATGAGCAAAATGTTGAATCAGTGTTGATCGACACATATAGTTCGAAAGCAGTAATCAGCGAAATCACTAAAGAGCGAAAGATGGAATCTCGAATTCTTATAGTTGGCCAAGTCAGATTAGTAAGCATCTGGCTTCATGACGTTTGTGTTGTAGATATCATAAGGCATCTATTTTTGCATTGCTTAAAATGACGTGAATAAATACTAAATGTAACTGTAACATGTTATGTGGTACAGTGAGGATCAGAAAATTTGCCCTTTCCTCATTGTAGTGCAATCTAGGAGTTGGTATATATATAATTAGTGGGCTTTGTGGGGGGTGCAGCCCCCCACAATAGCAAGTTAGTTCAACGGCATTTTGGTGTCAAATGCTGTTTGTTGTATTTAGGATATAATATAGAGGCGTGTATTTATATTTTACAGTTTTTTGTGTCTATATTGATTGCGACAGTGGGAACTGCTGTTGGTCAAGTAATGTTGTTCAACAATTTGAGTTTCAGGGATTTAACAGTTTGGTTAATAGTGCGATCAACAAATATGTGTTGATATTGTCAGATTCGACATTTTGCTCATTCGAGACACTAATATAGACCCATAATTTGTTTACTGAAGAGAAATGATTAGCTTTTTTATTTAAAATGCAGATACACAAATGCCACCACCTTATAGGTTCATAGGTTCATACTAGGCTATCTGCCTAGGGCATTTATAAGCCTAGCCAGAGTGTGTTTGGCTTTCGCCACCCATTTTAAATTAATTTTGCTATGCCCTTTTTCGAGGTTAGTATACTGTGCCTCTGTCTAACAGTGACACAGAAGTGATACCCGGGGTAAAGCTACGATCTCCCATCCACTCATCAAGATTCCTCTTGAAGAGAGTCAATGAGGGACTCTGCCTAACCTGGACTGGGATTTTATTCCAGAGTGAAGGGAGCCTCTGGGTTATGAATCTGTCCCTCCAGCATGTCCTATTTATTTCAGTGCTGAAATTCAAGTCTCTCGAGCGCGTAGCTCGATGGGATTTGGATTTTCTGAGGTGCAGCATGTCCATTAATTCCGGGTTGGACATGGCTTTATACGTCAGGCACAGATTGCCTCTGAGTAGAGCTGGAGTTTCTTTAACCGGGCAGCATATGGCATCTGTTTGAGCCCTTTGATCCTCTTGGTGAGGTACTTTTGGGGTCTTTTCAGTTGCTGCAGGTATCTGGTAAGGTACATCCCAAAAGGGGCATTGTACTCAATTATGGGCCTGATGAGGGATGAGTAAAGAGGCACGATGACCTCCCCTGATCTAGATGTGAATCCCTTCATGATTAGGTGGGCTATATAAAATGTTTTTCTAACCACTTTGGCCACATGGTTGTCAAATGAGAGATTGCTATCAACTTGGGTCCCAGGTCCCTAATTACTTCTTCTGTACTTAATGGATTACCACCTATGTGATAATTTGTGGGCGCTTTGTTTTTGCAAAGGGGATGACTATACACTTTTTGGCGTTTAGCTTGAGGCCATGGCTCTGGCACCAGTTGTCTGTTTCTATGAGGCCCTTTTGGAGGATGCTTGTGTCGGCTGGAGAGTTGATTATGGCGCCCAGTTTGCAGTCATCTGCAAACTTGGTCAGCCACAGTCCTTCCATGTTGGCCTGTACCTCCGAGAAATATATACCGAACAAGAGAGGTCCCAGGACTGAGCCTTGTGGGATGCCACTTGTAACTGGTTTGGAGTCTGACATGGCTCCAGCAATTCTAACCATGTGGGTTCTGTCCTTGAGCCAGTTTGCAACCCATCTAGTGACATAGGGGTTTATATTTAAGCTGGTGAGCTTATCTATAATGCCCGAGTGGGGTATTGTATTGAAGGCTTTTGCAAAGTCCAGGTAGGCTGTGTGGACCACCTTCCCCTCGTCAATGGCCTTGGTGACTGTTTCAAAGAAATCAACCAGGTTTAAGAGGCAGGATCTGCCCTTAACAAAGCCAAACTGGGTAGGATCCAGTGTCTGTAGGTCCCCAATATCTTTATTTATGAGGTCCACGATGATCCTTTCCATAGCTTTGTAGACCAAGCTAGTCAGGCTTATGGGGCGATAGTTTCCAGGATCCGTTGAGGCACCACCTTTGTGGAGAGGGACCACTCTTGCTGTACACCACTCTTTGGGTACATATCCTGTAGTAAGGCTGAGACTGAACAGTAGTTTTATGTTTGGGTTTAGCTCTTCTTGAGTTCATGTAGGACGCAGCCCGGGACACCGTCTGGTCCCATTGATGCTGTGTTTTTTGCTTTGGAGAGGGCGGCTCTTACCTGAGCATCTGAGATGTCAGGGGGGCAGCACTCTGCTGGGATACATATTTGCCCTTTTGGTGGAGGAGGGGGTTTGCGCTGAACCTGTCAGCTAGGATGTTGGCAATGTCTGTGGGTTCGGTGTATTTTTTGTCATTTTGGACTAATTCTGAGCATATCTGGGAATTTCTACCCAGGTTCCTAACATAACTAAAGAAAGCATTGTGATTATCCTTAGTGTCCTGTGCAATTTTTCTCTCAAAGCTGGCCTTAGATGATTTTATGAGTGCCCGTAGTTTTTTGCTAATACTGATCAGAGATGTCTTCCCTTTTTGGGATTTTGCTCTATCATATAGTAGCTTCCTCCTTCTATTGTATAGTTTGTTTATGGCTGGGGTCCACCAGACAGGATGTTTGCCTTTGGAGGATTGGGTCTTGGTTTTATTTGGGATTGCATGATCCATGCATTCCTGAAGGTGTTCATAGAATGCGTTTATAAAGGATTATGTGGTCTGGGCCATATTTTCCACAGGCCCATGGGCTTTGAAGGATTCCACCTCGGTTTTGAGGAGTGTGAAATTTGCTTTAGAGAAGTTTTTCACTGTGGTTTTCTGGGCAGGGGGTGGGGTCGGGATGTGAATATCCAGTGAGATTAGTTTATGGTCTGATCTTACCAGTGAGGGATACACTTCTGGTCTGGAGCATAGAGTCCCCATGTTGGTGATGATAAGGTCCAGTATGTTTTCCCCTCTTGTGGGAGTGGTAACAAGTTGTTCCATAGCATTTGAGTTTATAAATTCTAGCAACCTTTGGGCTAGGGTGTTGGAGCTAGAGTAATGCTCCCAGTCTATGTTTGGGTAGTTGTAGTCGCCCAATATAATGGTGTTTGGAGAGACCTTCATATTTTCCAGTGTTCTCAGGAAGGCCGAGTGGGGTTCCTGGGTTTGGGAGGGTGGTCTATAGCAGGCTATAAACTGGAAGGCAGTTTTACCCACTGTTAGTTGCACATGGATAGTCTCTGATGCTTCGTGCTGTGCCACCAACCTGGAGGTGTGGGTATCTTTGAAGAATATTGATACTCCCCCTCCTTTTGTGGTTCAGTCCAAGTTTTGGGGCCGAAAAGCATGGTATGAGGTATAACTTGGTAGTGCTGGGGTGCTCTCGGGAGCCTTGAACCAGGTTTCTGTTACTGCACAGATATCGATGTTCTCCATGCTAAGGAGAGTTTTGAGTGCGTCCATCTTGAGGTTTAGACTTCTGGCGTTGAGTAGCATTACCCTTAGTTTCTTATCCCTTGTGATACCTATGGAGGTGGGTTTGTCTTTTGAGCCTTGCCTAAAAAAGGCACTATGGGGTTAGCAAGAGCCTTTGCCAATATCCGAAAGCCCAGTGGCGACAGGTGCAAGCTGTCCCTAGTGAAGCACCATGGCTTGTCGAGCATGTCATCCCAGGCTGACAGGCACTGGATCCCCTTTGAATGACACCAATACTTAAGCCAATTGGTGAAATTGATCACCTTGTCTTCATATTGTGGCATCATTCTTGGTGAGGGCAAGATGCTACTCAAGGTCAGGGTCATACCGGCTTGGGCTACATGCTCAGAGAGCTCCTCTATGTCTCTTTTCATGTAGTCCAGGGAGGTACGTCTCAGGTCATTCACACCAGCATGGACAATGACTGAGTCATATTTGTACTTGCCTTGGAGTGACCTGAGTGCTTGTGTTATGTGGCGGATCCTAGCGCCTGACAGGCAGCTCACCATGACCTTCTCCTTGTTCAGCCTGGTGAGCGGGATGTCAGTGTGCCTGACGATAGAGTCACCTATTACAAGTGTATCAGGTGTGTTGTTTAGCCTTAAGGGCTGTCACTGTTCGGCACACTGGCTTTGTGAGCTATGTGTTGCACGTGTTTTGTTTTGGGGTAGAGGTTGCTTGGGTGTCTGCTTTGAGGTCTCTGCTGCTTAGGCAGATTTTTATTTAGAGCCTCCGAGTATGTTTTTGTGTGTTTATGTGTTTGGTTTGCTGTCGTGGTAGGTCTATGTGAGACTGGAATTGTAGTGAGTGTGGTTTCCTTCTCCCCCTGTTAAATATATTTAGAAATGTATAAATGCATGTACATCTGTTTGCTAGTTAGATGCATATACACTTCTGTTGCTATAATATGTGTAGGAATAATATAGTCAGTTATATGCATGTATTTCTATTTGCTAGCATACATATGTTAAAGGGTTAAACTGTTCTTAGCATGGAAAAAAATCAAATAAATAAATAAACTGCATTCACGTATAAATGTAACATGAATTTTCAAGGTCTAATACAGTTTGAGAAAAATATTGATAAGGAATTCATGAGACCCAGGTGCGAGGAAAGAAACCAAGTTGGAAGCAAAAACAACTTACTGAACTGTCATGTAAGAAGAAGACACAGGAGCTTATTAACAGACTGCATGACATCATCTGAAACCTGCATGTTCGCACAGAAACATTCCCAAACAGGAAATACTCCCTAAATACCAAAGTAAAGATTGCTTTCATAAGAATGTATATATGTGAGATGTAATCTGATTTTTAGGGAGATCTGTTAGAGCTGTTTTATGGAGAACATCATCCATGTTGCATTGAGAAGAAACTTGAAGACAGTACATGTTATATAGACAGTTCCTTCAATAGTTCTGCACAAAGTTTACGCTTTTGTTTTTTTTACAAGGCAGCAGCATTCAGCACAGACATCTACACATCTGCAATTAACTAATCATTTATTTTTTTAAAAAAAATCTTCACCACCCATTCTCATTGGGGATATATTTCTGAAATATTACATTATCGGCAGCTGGTTTCCAGGCACAGTAAAAAGAGAAGCAGGAAGATGTAACACAGCTCAGGATAATTACTTTCATACGACATGTTTCAATCATGTAATATATTACAGATGGAGAATTATAATAATTCCTCCAGCATCTACTCCAACCCTATCGTACCACCAGAACACTAAGATCCAGCAACAAAAATCACTTGCAGATCACTAAAGCCAATAACTCTGCTGGTGAAGCACTATTCTCTTGCACCATAGCCAAATTATGGAACTCCCTCCCACCCACAATTACCTCCGTACCATCATGCACCCACTTCAAAACTTTACTAAAAGCGCACCTAAAAACATGCTGGCTATGCCCTTGCAACTCCCACTCTAATATCACCCACCCCATCCGACCACTACCTTTCTTTCCACTCCACTAACTACCTTGATTATAGCAAGCTCAAATGCTCATAAGCCAGTACTTATTATACAGCAGGAACTTCTTATTGTAACATTTGTTAATGTCTGGTATGTACTTCACAGATAAAGATTCTAGTTGTCTACTGATGTACTATGTTCTTCATCTGTAAATATGTTGTAAGTAATTGATATGTAAATTGTTAATCGCTATGTAATCCAATGTAACTACTGTCTGTTTATTTTAACTGTGGAGCTTTTTTCCCCGGGCCTCCGCTGAAAATGGACCTACATCCAGTCAGACACTCCCGGTCAACAAATATAAATAAATAAATTAATTAATTAATAAAAAAATAAACACTGGAACACTGACACATGGGAGCTTGCATTCCTCTCAACATCTTAGTGCAAGAAATCTGGACAAAATCAAAAATAATTGGGGGGAGGTGGGAGACAAAGTTCCAAAAATAGGTACAGATTTTAATCATTCCTGAAATAAACTTAGTTGATAGACTAATAGGTTTTGCATTAGCATGCATTTTCTGAAGAATATGAAGTCTGAAATGCAATTGCTGTCATTATTTAATAACTTCAGTTCTCATTGATTTGCCAGAAAAAAAAAAACATATTTTATGAGGAACAGACCAAAAATATGGAGCTCATTCTTACCCCCACTAGAGGTAGCAACATCCTTGAGCTGGTCATTACTAACATGGCTGATGGTTGCTCTACACCAATAGTTAGCTCCTCCCTGGTTAGATCTAACCACAAACTAATCACCTTAGAAATTCACACCCTCCCCCCACAAAGGTAACCACAATGAAAAACTTCTCCAAAGCTAACTTTGGTCTCCTAAAATCAGAGGTGGCTAACTTCACAGCACCCATGAAACTGGAGAATAGTTGCATGACTGCCGAATCATACACCAATGCACTGCGCGAACACATATACAAATGCATGGATCTCACCATACCCAATTGAACCAAGACGCTCTCTTCCAAAAAAAGGAAGCCAATTTGGTGGTCTCCTGCCATAAACAAACTCTACAACAGAAGGAGGAAACTAATGTCCCCCCCCCAAAGGACCAATCACAATACCAGCAAATTGACAGGCACCCAGTATTACTGCTTCACAAGTTAAAACAACGCTGTCCAAGACCAAGAATACAGCTTCTATGGGACCTGACAATATCCCTGGCTGTGTTCTACATGAACTACAAAGTGAACTGGCATCTCGCCTGTGTGCCTTGTTCAATCACAGCCTCACCTCAGGCTTTGTCCCTACCAAATGGCACACTGCTACAGTCATCCCTCTCCACAAATGAGGAGTGACTACAGGCTCTGGAAACTATCACCCTATTAGCCTGACGAGTCTGATATGCAAAGGTATGGAACGCATCATCATGGACCTAATAAACAAGGATATAGAGAATCTCCAAACTCTGGATCCCACACAGTTTGGTTTTGTGAAGGGTAGATCATGCCTGCTCAATTTGGTTGACTTCTTTGAGTCAGTCACCAGAGCTGTGGATGAAGGCAAGGTGGTTTATACAGCCTACCTTGATCTAGCCAAGGCGTTTGATACCATTCCCCACACAGGAATCATAGAAAAACTCACTAAGCTAGGCATCAACCCCTATATCAGTAGGTGGGTTGCAAACTGGCTCACAGAACCCACAGTGTGAAATTAGTTGACTCCAAGTCAGACTGCTGACTAGTCACGAGTGGAGCCCCACAGGGTTTGATCCTGGGTCCTCTCCTGTTTGGTGTCTACTTCTCTGAAGTCCAGGCCAACACAAAGGGACTCTGACTGACAAAGTTTGCAGGCAATTGCAAGTTGGGAGCTATTATTGACTCCCCAAGTGATGTTGACATCCTACAGAATGGCCTCACTGAGACCAACGACTAGTGTTAGAACCATGACCTTAAGGTTAATGCCAAAATAATGTGTCATCCCCTTTGGGAATAACCCAGTTCCCATGAATTACCACATTGATGGTAGCCCACTCAACACAGAAGGCGTTATAAGATATCTGGGAACACAGGTTGACAGCAACCTCTTTTGATCACCCCATTGCCACTGTGGTCAGAAAGTCCTTCTGTGTGGCACATCTCATAACTAAGGGTTTTGCATCCAGGAAGAAAAAGGTCATTGTCTCCCTCTACTCTTCCCTCATTAGACCAGTCATCGAGTACAATGCCCCATTTGGCATGTACCTCACTAGACACCTGCACCAACTGGAGAGGTCACAATAGTACCTCTCAGAGAGGATCCTAGGCCTTAAACACTTGTCCTATATGGATAGACTCAAAAAACTCCAACTATTCTCTGTCTCATATCGCCTACTTAGAAGCAATCTCTGCTTGACTTACAAAGCCATGTCTGACCCAGCTCTGTTAGAAATGCTACATCTAAAGAAATCCCAATCTCTCTGCACCACACGCTCCAGAGACCTCACCCTCATTGCCACAATCAACAGAACGTACTGGAGGGACAGGTTCATAACACAGAGACTGCCCATACTATGGAATAGACTTCCCATATATGTCAAAAAGAGCACCTCGCTGACCCTCTTCAAGAAAAATCTTGATGAATGGAGGGGAAATAGAAAATTCACCCTGGGGATAACTTCAGTGGCTCTACTCGACAGAGGCACTGGGAACTAAGGTCAGGTGACATGATGCCAGGGTAATCCTATGGCTAGGCTTGTAAAGGCCCCAGGGCCATCAGCCTAGTACACACCTATGAACCTATGGACATTCTATGAAAATCCAGACAGTTGTGAGGTATGCTGGGAAGGGTTATGCAGATTTCTGGATGCTAGATAACACCAAGGAAAAATTAAATCGTAAAACATACTGAGGTAATTTCATTTAGGACTGTCTGCAGTATGATTGCAGCTATCAGCTTTAAAAACAGGAAACAAATTATAATTCAAGACAATTATATACTTCTAAACCAGGGGTGGGCAAACTTTTTGATTCGTGGGCCACATTGAGTTCTAACATTTGACAAAGGGGCCGGAACAGGAGCAGATAGATGGCATGCTTTGAAAACATCACCTTATTGGGGGAAAAATACACATCTTGGGATATGGAGAAAACATGTGCTTTAATTTCCAATGAAAATGAAGAAAAGCATTACAATAAAATCTCTGACTTCGAAATGAGTCTTTAAACACTGAAAATCAAATAAATGACCATTTTATTTTAAAGCACTGAAAGTTCTGTTATCCTTCAGGATATCACCATCACTCTCCTCCTGACTGTCTTTTTTTCAAAACGGTAGGAGATGCAGATGTACTTGTCCTGTTCCTTTTATTCAATTTGTTTCCCCGGTGCCAAAAGTCAACAACGACCAGTGCAAGGACGAAACAGTTGCAGCAAGTCAGTCTGTGAAGCGTTATATTTGATCTGCGCACACTGTTTATTTTAACAACGTGTGTATCACGGAGACACACACATTTTAATGGGAGCAGTGTTGTTGGTCTCCTTTTTTAGCATCAAAGTCTGGAGTTAGTTTTGTTGAGGCGATTCTTAGGATGGATCTGAGGTGTAGGTCTGTTAACTTGGATCTGTGGCTGGCTTTGTTGATGTTCATGACGCTGAAGGTCTGTTCACACACGAAGGTAGAGCCGAACAAAGCCAATATATCTAGAGTGCGCCATCTATTGAGGAAACATCAGAATTGCAGGGGAAATAAAACATTAACAAGGTTAATTTATTAAAGTTTTTCAAGTTTGGCGGGCCGAATCAAAACGTTTAACGGGCCGCATGTGGCCCCCGGGCCGTAGTTTGCCCATGCCTGTTCTAAACAAATTGTACAATAATATTAATGACTACATATGAAGAATGTTGATTTATTTTTATATTGTTTATTTTACTAACAGAGGTACTGATATGGTAGCGTTTTTGTAGATGGAAACATTCATGTTTCCATTTTGAGAACTACATGATTCTAGGTGTGCTAAAAAGAAGCAGATTTTTAGGTAAAACAACTTTAATTTCTGCTCATATGGATTATATAGCAGTTTACCCCAGGACAATGAAAAAGTGGCAACAGTTCAACAGTGTGAAGATACTGGTATTTAATTTAACTACAAGAGAAATGATTTAAGTAGGGAACTCGTGTAATTTACAGAGCTTTAAACTGAGCAATTCATGTAATTTTCAAGATCGACACAATGAGATGGAAAAACTATGCTGGATACAAAATGTCACGTCTTTTTGTCTTAATTAAAAGTGGTTACTGTGCTGTACATGTCTAGTTGATTTGCAGTAGGGCAAAGATTTATCAGTGGCTCAGTAGATTCCATGTTCACATTTTGATGGATTTAGACAAAACTAATGAGGGCACAAATATCACGTCTATTAACATTGAGGAACTAACATCAATAAAGCAAAAACATAAAAATATCAACGTGAAAAACCTAATGAGGACACAAACATCACGTCTATTAACATTGATGAACTAACATCAATAAAGCAAAAACATAAAAATACTCAAAATGAAAAACCTAATGAGGGCACAAACATCATGTCTATTAACATTGACGAACTAACATCAATAAAGCAAAAACATAAAAATATCAACATGAAAAACCTAATGAGGGCACAAACATCACGTCTATTAACATTGAGGAACTAACATCAATAAAGCAAAAACATAAAAATACTCAACATGAAAAACCTAATGGGGGCACAAACATCACGTCTATTAACATTGATGAACTAACATCAATAAAGCAAAAACATAAAAAATACTTAACATGAAAAACCTAATGAGGGCACAAACATCACGTCTATTCACATTGAGGAACTAACATCAATAAAGCAAAAACATAAAAATACTCAACATGAAAAACCTAATGAGGGCACAAACATCACGTCTATTAACATTGATGAACTAACATCAATAAAGCAAAAACATAAAAAATACTCAACATGAAAAACCTAATGAGGGCACAAACATCACGTCTATTAACATTGAGGAACTAACATCAATAAAGCAAAAACATAAAAATACTCAACATGAAAAACCTAATGAGGGCACAAACATCACATCTATTAACATTGATGTACTAACATCAATAAAGCAAAAACATAAAAATACTCAACATGAAAAACCTAATGAGGGCACAAACATCACGTCTATTAACATTGATGAACTAACATCAATAAAGCAAAAACATAAAAATACTCAACATGTAAAACCCAATGAGGGCACAAACATCACATCTATTAACACTGAGGAACTAACATCAATAAAGCAAAAACATAAAAATACTCAACATGAAAAACCTAATGAGGGCAAAAACATCATGTCTATTAACATTGAGGAACTAACATCAATAAAGCAAAAACATAAAAAATATCAACATGAAAAACCTAATGAGGGCACAAACATCACATCTATTAACATTGATGAACTAACATCAATAAAGCAAAAACATAAAAATACTCAACATGAACAACCTAATGAGGGCACAAACATCACGTCTATTAACATTGAGGAACTAACATCAATAAAGCAAAAACATAAAAAATACTCAACAGGAAAAACCTAATGAGGGCACAAACATCACGTCTATTAACATTGAGGAACTAACATCAATAAAGCAAAAACATAAAAAATATCAACATGAAAAACCTAATGAGGGCACAAACATCACATCTATTAACATTGACGAACTAACATCAGTAAAGCAAAAACATACAAAATATCAACAGGAAAAACCTAATGAGGGCACAAACATCACGTCTATTAACATTGAGGAACTAACATCAATAAAGCAAAAACATAAAAATATCAAAATGAAAAACCTAATGAGGGCACAAACATCACGTCTATTAACATTGAGGAACTAACATCAATAAAGCAAAAACATAAAAAGTACTCAACATGAAAAACCAAATGAGGGCACAAACATCACATCTATTAACATTGAGGAACTAACATCAATAAAGCAAAAACATAAAAAATATCAACATGAAAAACCTAATGAGGGCACAAACATCACGTCTATTAACATTGACGAACTAACATCAATAAAGCAAAAACATAAAAATATCAACATGAAAAACCTAATGAGGGCACAAACATCACGTCTATTAACATTGAGGAACTAACATCAATAAAGAAAAAACATAAAAAATACTCAACAGGAAAAACCTAATGAGGGCACAAACATCACGTCTATTAACATTGAGGAACTAACATCAACAAAGCAAAAACATACAAAATATCAACATGAAAAACCTAATGAGGGCACAAACATCACGTCTATTAACATTGGTGAACTAACATCAATAAAGCAAAAACATAAAAATACTCAACATGAAAAACCTAATGAGGGCACAAACATCACGTCTATTAACATTGAGGAACTAACATCAATAAAGCAAAAACATAAAAATACTCAACATGAAAAACCTAATGAGGGCACAAACATCACGTCTATTAACATTGAGGAACTAACATCAATAAAGCAAAAACATACAAAATATCAACAGGAAAAACCTAATGAGGGCACAGACATCACGTCTATTAACATTGAGGAACTAACATCAATAAAGCAAAAACATAAAAATACTCAACATGAAAAACCTAATGAGGGCACAAACATCACTTCTATTAACATTGATGAACTAACATCAATAAAGCAAAAACATAAAAATACTCAACATGAAAAACCTAATGAGGGCACAAACATCACGTCTATTAACATTGATGAACTAACATCAATAAAGCAAAAACATAAAAATATCAACATGAAAAACCTAATGAGGGCACAAACATCACGTCTATTAACATTGAGGAACTAACATCAATAAACAAAAACATACAAAATATCAACAGGAAAAACCTAATGAGGGCACAAACATCACGTCTATTAACACTGAGGAACTAACATCAATAAAGCAAAAACATAAAAATATCAACATGAAAAACCTAATGAGGGCACAAACATCACGTCTTTTAACATTGAGGAACTAACATCAGTAAAGCAAAAACATAAAAAATACTCAACATGAAAAACCTAATGAGGGCACAAACATCACGTCTATTAACATTGAGGAACTAACATCAATAAAGCAAAAACGTAAAAAATATCAACATGAAAAACCTAATGAGGGCACAAACATCACGTCTATTAACATTGAGGAACTAACATCAATAAAGCAAAAACGTAAAAATATCAACATGAAAAACCTAATGAGGGCACAAACATCATGTCTATTAACATTGATGATCTAACATCAATAAAGCAAAAACATAAAAATACTCAACATGAAAAACCTAATGAGGGCACAAACATCACGTCTAGTAACATTGATGAACTAACATCAATAAAGCAAAAACATAAAAATATCAAAAGGAAAAACCTAATGAGGGCACAAACATCACGTCTATTAACATTGAGGAACTAACATCAATAAAGCAAAAACATAAAAAATACTCAACATGGAAAACCTAATGAGGGCATAAACATCACGTCTATTAACATTGAGGAACTAACATCAATAAAGCAAAAACATAAAAATACTCAACATGAAAAACCTAATGAGAGCACAAACATCACGTCTATTAACAGTGATGAACTAACATCAATAAAGCAAAAACATAAAAAATACTCAACATGAAAAACCTAATGAGGGCACACACATCACGTCTATTAACATTGAGGAACTAACATCAATAAGCAAAAACATAAAAATACTCAACATGAAAAACCTAATGAGGGCACAAACATCACGTCTATTAACATTGACGAACTAACATCAATAAAGCAAAAACATAAAAAATACTCAACATGAAAATCCTAATGAGGGCACAAACATCACGTCTATTAACATTGAGGAACTAACATCAATAAAGCAAAAACATAAAAATACTCAACAGGAAAAACCTAATGAGGGCACAAACATCACGTCTATTAACATTGATGAACTAACATCAATAAAGCAAAAAAATAAAAATACTCAACATGAAAAACCTAATGAGGGCACAAACATCACGTCTATTAACATTGAGGAACTAACATCAATAAAGCAAAAACATAAAAATACTCAACATGATAAACCTAATGAGGGCACAAACATCACGTCTATTAACACTGAGGAACTAACATCAATAAAGCAAAAACATAAAAATACTCAACATGAAAAACCTAATGAGGGCACAAACATCACGTCTATTAACATTGAGGAACTAACATCAATAAAGCAAAAACATGAAAATACTCAACATGAAAAACCTAATGAGGGCCCAAACATCACGTCTATTAACATTGAGGAACTAACATCAATAAAGCAAAAACATAAAAATATCAACATGAAAACCCTAATGAGGGCACAAACATCACGTCTATTAACATTGAGGAACTAACATCAATAAAGCAAAAACATAAAAAATACTCAACATGAACAACCTAATGAGGGCACAAACATCACGTCTATTAACATTGAGGAACTAACATCAATAAAGCAAAAACATAAAAAATACTCAACATGAAAAACCTAATGAGGGCACAAACATCACGTCTATTAACATTGATGAACTAACATCAATAAAGCAAAAACATAAAAATATCAACATGAAAAACCTAATGAGGGCACAAACATCACGTCTATTAACATTGACGAACTAACATCAATAAAGCAAAAACATAAAAATACTCAACATGAACAACCTAATGAGGGCACAAACATCACGTCTATTAACATTGAGGAACTAACATCAATAAAGCAAAAACATAAAAAATACTCAACATGAACAACCTAATGAGGGCACAAACATCACGTCTATTAACATTGAGGAACTAACATCAATAAAGCAAAAACATAAAAAATACTCAACATGAAAAACCTAATGAGGGCACAAACATCACGTCTATTAACATTGATGAACTAACATCAATAAAGCAAAAACATAAAAATATCAACATGAAAAACCTAATGAGGGCACAAACATCACGTCTATTAACATTGAGGAACTAACATCAATAAAGCAAAAACATAAAAATATCAACATGAAAAACCTAATGAGGGCACAAACATCACGTCTATTAACATTGATGAACTAACATCAATAAAGCAAAAACATAAAAATACTCAACAGGAAAAACCTAATGAGGGCACAAACATCACGTCTATTAACATTGATGAACTAACATCAATGAAGCAAAAACATAAAAATACTCAACATGAAAAACCTAATGAGAGCACAAACATCACGTCTATTAACAGTGATGAACTAACATCAATAAAGCAAAAACATAAAAAATACTCAACATGAAAAACCTAATGAGGGCACACACATCACGTCTATTAACATTGAGGAACTAACATCAATAAAGCAAAAACATAAAAATATCAACATGAAAAACCTAATGAGGGCACAAACATCACATCTATTAACATTGATGAACTAACATCAATAAAGCAAAAAGATAAAAATACTCAACAGGAAAAACAATAATTTGCCCCATTCTGCTACCATTTCTGGGAATTCCACCTCCAACACACGCATCTTACTTGAATGTATTATTTTATTCAGTCACAAAACTGTGGAAAAAGAACAAACACCCATAAAGATGAAATGTGTTCTTGTAGTATCAACATCTTATAATTAACTGTATTTCAGACCAATTACCAACACTGAACAGCACCAAACACAAAATTAAATCATCCACTCACAAAATTCCAACCACACCTGCAGCATGCATGTTCCATTCAAAGATAAACATCAACGCATACCTCTCAACCTCTTACAGCAAATAATCTGGACAAATCCTAAAATGAATGGGGGAGAAATAGGGACAGATTAGTCTGTGTACTTAATAAAAGGATTTTCGACTGGAAACAGATGGCCTGCCTTGCTTGGATTACCTTCGAATACTTAGTAATGCTGTAGAATTATATATTTTCTGTTATTACTTTTTGACTTGACGAATTTACGTTTGCTACTTCTACTACTATTGTCTGATCTGATTAATATACAATGATTAACTAGAAATATATGGACTGAAATTCTTCCACATAGAGAAGTTTCTTACAGTTTTGTTTTTAGACCCACTACACTTTAGTGGGTTGTTTTGAGACTTCGGGGATACCACAAAGATTACTTGTTTTTTAAATATTGCTCTTACAAACTTAGAAAGTTGATAGAATAATAGGTTTTGCATAAGAATGAATTTTATGAACGATGTGGAGGCTTAAACTCAAATGTTTGTCATTATTTAATGTCTTCGGTCCTCAGCTATTTGCCAGAAAGGTATAGATTTTAGGAGGAATACACCAAAACTATGAGGCAAAAATCTGGACATTCTGCGAAAATCTGTACAGTTGAGCGGTATGCAATGATCAAAGACAAATTACAAGTAAAACAAGGCATGTTAATGCAAGTTCATTATATATTCCATTCAACTGCCTCACTTTGATTTACATGTGTTGATATTTATGGATGCAGAAAATGACATGTTCTTCCTTTTGATGCTGTGATGTTAAAGGCTTGTTAACTGAACTTCAGCACATTGGCACCGCAGAATTTAAGAGGTTCTATTAGAATATGGATTGTGAAATGGAGGTTAAGCAAACCACTGTTAAACAGATCTGACTCCACAACTGAAACTAAACCAGCAAGAGTGAGAAAACTATAGAGCAAACTTTCCTATACCCATGATTCTAGGGGGGTATTGCTTGCATTTAATTAACTACTATAAGATATTGCAAGATCACAAAGCCAGTGTTAGTTAAGAAATCAGGAGGATCGATCCATTTCATTGAGTCGTGTACTTAAGCATATTTTACTTAAATGGGTGTCAGTTTTACAAGCAAATATTGTAGTGCTGGGAGTCTGTTGAAAACGAGAACCGTAATTCTGAACATAAACATAGAAGAACTGCAAGTGCAAATGTGAGGAAATAAATAGCTAGACCAAGGTTCAACTCACATCAAGGGCTACAGGGAATGAAGGCCCATGCAAAAAACTCTTAAACGATGCAACAACTTTCAGAATTTGTTGTTTTTGTTTGAATTGTAACTTTTGGTGACATACAGTATCAGAAATTGATGTTTGTATTTTCGAAGTGTGGTGACTCGTAGTATAATGTGTCACACTTCTGGGAGGGGTCAGTATTGCCTTTGCTCTGACAGTACCTTAAAGTGGCCTGTCATGCTCCTGTTGAGGTGGATGTCAAAGGCCCCACAGAATGCAACTGGCAAATAGCAGACGGTTCCGTTCAGACATGGCCAGATTTCCTCAGTAACTATATACAATGTCTGGTACCACCATGACAAGAAGAACCAAGCTAACTAGTCTAGTTTGTTAATGAAATACAAATAATAATAATACCAATAACAATAATAAATATGTCTGCCAATATGAAGACAACTTGTTTCAAACCAGTATGAAGGTGCCTTCATCTCCACAAAGGACAGTTAGATGTAAACTGTTAAACCACAGTCAGCTTACAGACATTTTCACAACACAAAAGTACACTGGGAAAGTGTATGGCTAACTTCAAAACACAAATGTTATGCCACTTATGACAAGGACAATGAAACCACAGCAGACTCAGACTAAGTATGATTTAAACCTTTAAAGGTACTGACAGATTTTGCAAAAACACTTCTGCCAGTACCAGATCATTAATATTTTATTACAACTTACTTCTAAAACACTTCTGCCAGTACCAGATCATTAATATTTTATTACAACTTACTTATAAAACACTTCTGCCAGTACCAGATCATTAATATTTTATTACAACTTACTTATAAAACACTTCTGCCAGTATCAGATCATTAATATTTTACTACAACTTACTTATAAAACACTTCTGCCAGTATCAGATCATTAATATTTTACTAGAACTTATTTACTTTATGTTTGAATAGCAGGCTCCATTTCAACAACCTCTGGTCATGACATATATAGAGAAGAAATAATATTGCACTGAATTAGTACAGTGAATCTACAATTATTTTATTTTATAGTCAATGAAAGACATGTTTGTAACGGGAGGCCATACTTACTCAGATTGTAAGTCTCTACAAACACTGAAGGGCTGTACTTGTTGTGACCTAAAATTCAGACATCATTCTTAGTTTTTTGCGTATCTACTTTTTACTTGTATTTCTGAATACATTATATCTCCAAGCAGCATGATTCATGAGTAATAATCGCATCCAAATGCTAACTTTACTTATTACGTATATTTGTGTAATAAATTGCAATTACTTCCTCTTTGTGATCCCTAGCTAATTATTTTATTTTTTTAAACCACAATGTGTGTGTAATTTTGTTTTAAAAGTATTTTTATTACAGAGGAAATGTTGATATAGTTTCTTCACTCAATGCAATACTGTTTACTATGCTTGCAGATATAAAGGTTTCACACAAAAAATATATTTGTTCTACAAAGAGAAAATGACAAATGTACTGATAAAGCTGTGGTGTTACATTGTTACATTATTCAGCTAAGGTTTGTGCAGTTTATCAAAGAGCTGCCAACCCGAAACTTCAACACAAAGCTTTTAAAACTTACCTAAAATCTGTACTGTTGTGCAGAATTGTTTCTTGTATCAGAGGTGATGTTCCTTTTCTGTTTGAAACAATGGCTGTTCCAAAGCTTATTCAGAGCAGCAATACAAACCTTATGTACTGGCAAGGATACATTGCTTTCGTCTGCATTGCCAAGAAAGAGCTAGCTGGATATTATGAGAACAATACTGGATTTGGCACAAAAACTCTCTGAACCCCCACCTCCTGTCAATAAGACAGTAATAATGAAGGACTGAGCCAAGCTGAATTGTTCTCTGGGTCCTAGTGAGTGTCTTTTTCCTAAGAAAAAAAAGTAGGTGGTCACCTCCCTCCCAATATGGTCATATTTATCAAGGATAGCTGTACAGTAGGGGCCAAACAAAGGCATGATACTTAAATACTCACTAATTAAATTTGCAAACAAACCTCAACGTTTGAGAATTACAAACATAGCAAAAGCCATTCAAATCATAGTTGACAGATAGAACAAAGACTTTTTTCTTATTTTTTCCAAAAAGGGTGCCTTTAGATACTAGAGCTAATATAGCTGGCAATAAGGAAACGTGATTCATTTTCAGTTATTTAACATATGTTCCCTTAAACAAATCTAGCTTTGTTTTTTTAACATTACTAAATCTAGGATGAGCAAAGCTAAACCTCTGACCAGATGTCATAGCACTGGTGTAGCTGTAAAGGTCCACTTCAGATTATGTTTGTTGAAAAGAATTGAGCAAGAAGTTCACACAGCTGTGAGAAACATGCAAGTAGCAGAAAAGGCTCATATTTGATTTTTTACCTGTTCCAAATAACAACACGTGCCTTTAAACCAATTAGCTGCACTGCAATGGAAAACATTATTTATATATTTGAATGTCTGTATTTCAGCCTATGGGATGTGACACAAATGTAACAATATTCTGTATAGGTGATCCTGACATAAATCCTGAAATTTTAAATGCCAAAGTCAAAACATACTGAGTGCAGCATAAAATAAAAGCAAGCCTAAACAAAGTCCATACAGAGTAAAACATTTCACTTTGGATCTATTTAACAACAGCTATTCTGCTGTCATAGATGCAGACATTCATGCATATTTTTGAAAGCAGCTTTATATACAATATGATAACATTAACACAATTTACATATGAGACTTTAGCTGTGTGAAAACAAAACATAGAAATGAAACCTACTGAA
Organism: Protopterus annectens; assembly: GCF_019279795.1. Classification (NCBI taxonomy): domain Eukaryota; kingdom Metazoa; phylum Chordata; order Ceratodontiformes; family Protopteridae; genus Protopterus; species Protopterus annectens. The sequence continues at coordinate 1,176,661,675 of NC_056737.1, read as the reverse complement.
TAACACTAATAAAACACATTTCTGAAAAGAAAAAAGCCCTCTCCCCATTCCTGCATTATTCACGTGAAGTCAGCTATCACACCTTCCTAGTTCTTTATTCTAATTCCAAGGCCACACAATGTCAGAAAAAAGAGAAAATGAAAGCAAGCCACCTCTAATAGTGTGTGACTTCTGAGCTATAGTAAATATTGGGGGGGGGCATGCCTCCCCTCCCTCACAGAACTGCAGTGGGGCATTTCTCCCAGCCAAACATTATCAATATGTACACAAACTTTATTTAAAATTGTATATTGATATTCTTTCAAAAATAATTTGCTCTGATTAGCTAAATAAAAGTGAAGATATTTATGCAGTAATTGTGTTATGCAGTGATAAACACAAATATATTTCTTTCAAGTTTTATGCAAATATTTTAAATTTATCTTTCCAACAGTAAAAGATTTTTCCTCAATGGACTGCCCTTAATGTAAACTGCTACCTTACCACAATGCGTAGAGCTATAAGCATCAGTAGTCATTGGGTGACCTTGTAAGATAATATCCTCATTCATAATTTTTATTTTACTCTCACCTGTCTAGTAAACCTGTAAGAGATACTGTGACTTTGGAATGTTTTACTTTCAGCATAATAAATTCTGTCTTTAAGCACTATTTAAGACTATACAACTCAACCTCTTAGCACAAGAAATTTGGACAAAGCCAAACAGAATGGAAGGACAAAGGTCCCAAAAATAGGGACAGATGTTAAATATTAATCTTATAAACGTAGAAAGTTCTTATTATAAAAGGTTTTGTCTTAGTATGCATTTTATGAATGATATGAAGTCTGAAATTCACATCTTTCATTATAAAGTGGCATCATTCCTCAATAAGGATTTTATGAGGAATAGATCAAAATATGAGTAAAAAATCTGGACATTCCATGAACACCTGGACAGCTGAGAGGTATGCTATGAAACATTCAGAGACAAGCGTAACATTACTGTGCACTAAGTATCATGGAGTACTTAATGTGACAGTACCTGATATTGATGTATGCCACTGAATTTCTGCCATGCACCCCTAAGTAATGTGAAGTACATAATGGGGTGCAACCCAGTACTGATTAGGGATACACGAGTGACATCATTATGCAGTCATGCTAGGGTAAGGGCTGCGTCTTAGAACAATGCAGCCAGCAAGAACACCAGTGCTGGAAAGGCCATGCTATGGGTGATCACATGACCCAAGGGAAAGTGGCCAGCAGGTGACATGTCCGAGGTTATGAACATTCACATACACAAGGAAGTATCTCATAGTTGCAACACAGGCAATTACAGCAACCTGTACAAGTACATCTGATTTCATCATATAACTGAGGAGGAACAGGAGAGGCAGTAAAGTCAGAAATGAGGAAGGAATGGGAGAGGCAGTAAAGGCAGAAATGAGGAAGGAATGGGAGAGGCAGTAAAGGCAGAAATGAGGAAGGAACAGGAGAGGCAGTAAAGGCAGAAATGAGGAAGGAATGGGAGAGGCAGTAAAGGCAGAAATGAGGAAGGAACAGGAGAGGCAGTAAAGGCAGAAATGAGGAAGGAACAGGAGAGGCAGTAAAGGCAGAAATGAGGAAGGAACGGGAGAGGCAGTAAAGGCAGAAATGAGGAAGGAACGGGAGAGGCAGTAAAGGCAGAAATGAGGAAGGAATGGGAGAGGCAGTAAAGGCAGAAATGAGGAAGGAACAGGAGAGGCAGTAAAGGCAGAAATGAGGAAGGAATGGGAGAGGCAGTAAAGGCAGAAATGAGGAAGGAACAGGAGAGGCAGTAAAGGCAGAAATGAGGAAGGAACGGGAGAGGCAGTAAAGGCAGAAATGAGGAAGGAACGGGAGAGGCAGTAAAGGCAGACATGAGGAAGGAACAGGAGAGGCAGTAAAGGCAGAAATGAGGAAGGAATGGGAGAGGCAGTAAAGGCAGAAATGAGGAAGGAACAGGTGAGGCAGTAAAGGCAGAAATGAGGAAGGAATGGGAGAGGCAGTAAAGGCAGAAATGAGGAAGGAACAGGAGAGGCAGTAAAGTCAGAAATGAGGAAGGAATGGGAGAGGCAGTAAAGGCAGAAACAAGGAAGAACAAGCAGAGGAACACACAGAAGGACAATTTATTTATTGATTTGTTGACATTTGATAACCGAGAAAGTCCACTGGGCCAATGATCCATTTTCAGTGGAGGCCTGGGGAGAAAAGCTATAGATATACAAGACAAGTACATATTATAGAGGTATACAATACAAGAAAATAAACCCAGTGTGTTAGATTTTTATAATTCTGTTTGTATATTCTCATAAGAATACTGTTTAATCAATTCTGTTTATTCAGCCACAGAAATAAAGAAAGCAAGAGAGATTGGATACAAAGACAGATGGTGTAAATTGCAACTATATTAAGTTAGTAAAAGTATTTGTAGTGCATAGTGGCCAAAACATTTAAGGTGGTTTAATTATATGACTACAGGAATAGGCAAGGTTATTGAGATAGTGTTCTTTTAGTACAAATTTAAATGTTTTTAAAGTGGCTAGTTGAGTAAGAGAGAGGGAGCGCATTCTGAAGTTTGGCAATGGCGTGGGAATAGAGACATCGTCCAGCTCTTTTGTTGGGTTTAGTTATAGTTTAGAGTGGTTGTTAGAGGACCTAAGATGCCTAGTAGGGGTACGTTTGTATTATAGTTTGAAGGGTTGGGCAGAAGTTTGGATTATTTAATAGTTTGCGGGTGACACTAACTTGGGAGTAATGCAGGTAATGAGGGAACTAAACCAGTTTATAGATTTAATGGCCAGACAATGATGTGTGCGAGATGGCATGTTTATAGTAGCATGAGTGCAGTTTGTTCAGGAGAGATGTGTGTAGGTTAGGGAAAATGGGGCAACCATAGAGGAGAGAGGGTAGAAGGAGACTATTAGCTAATTTCAACTTGGTAGACTTGTCCAAATAGAGTTTATGCCTATAGAGTTTGCCCAGCTTAAAATGGGTCTTTTTGATTGAGTTGAGTATATGATTCTCAAACAACAACATGAAGGGAAGACAGTGGGGGAAGAAGGACATACTTTTTTGCAGGATAGCTGCCCATCTTGTTTTTTAAAGAGTCAAAGGGGGGAAGTAGCAAGGAGCTGGGTGGAAGGAGGGTATAGGGAACGTAGGAGGGGCAAAACAACATACAAGATAGACAAAGAATGGTAGCAGCAGAATGAACACAAGTGGGGGTAACAGTGGAGAGATGCAAACGGACAGAGGGTGGGCAGTTGGTGATGAGGAGGACTGTACTATAAATGTGGGAGAGAGAGTGATACATAAGGAAGAGGAACAAAAGGCTGGAAATAGGGAGGAGTACATATGACCTTTCTGACCAGCTCAGAGGGGACTTCCTAGGTATCAATCACTTCCATGGCTGGCATCATGCGTAAGGGCTGCATCTGTTAGCCTGATGGTCTGGGATGGCCAGCCATGTGAGTCAATTAGCAACACAGAAAGACACTCTAGGGTGCTGAAGTAGGTACTGAAATGCTAGGTCTTTACCAGCTGCCACATCTGCTGTTGGGTAACCCAGGTGGGAACTTTAAGACTACCCTCGGAGGGGAAGCCTTCATCCCTCCATCTGAGAGATGGCCACAGAGGTGAAGTCTTGAGGCCACATAATCATCATCCCATGTAGAGAGGTAGACCTGAGGACAGCTGGGAACTGAACAACAGGGACAGTGGTCACTACAGAGCTCAGTGATCAACAAATCACCTCTGCCTCTACCACAGTAGGCCCTGCAGGAAGACCAAAATAAAGAGAAACAAAGACAGCAGAGTAATACTTGTTCATGGCCCTTTAATAAAATTGTACAGTATAGACAACAATAAACTACACTTGCCCTACTTCCAAGAGAACCTGTTACGTTTCACAGGACATCTGTTTGGCAACAATCTGTCTGGCATCTGTAAAACATAAAACAAACAGTAATGAGTACAGCTTACCTCACAAAACACAAGGCAATTACAGCTACAGGTGGGTCAAATGTACAGTGGCAAACCAATTACAAAATACTTACAATAATAAGGTGGCACCCTTTGCATAACTTCTGTGTTGTACTGGTGGAGCAGGTCTGCATGGCACCTTTGCAGATCACTGTACCTGTGCCTGCAGTGCTCACCAAGGTGGATGATGCCAGTGATATTACTCAGTACCCATGCAGGTTAGTGCCAAGCATCAGTTTTGTCGAGTGGATCATCATACCGACTCAATAGGTACTCCCAATGGCCTGTAGACAGCAAGTAAAGGAAGAGCTTTGTTTCATGGGTGCACAAGGTAGAAGCCCTGTGAAATCAGCATCTGAAGAAACCACATCCACTCTGCACTCTGCATTGTAGGAAAATGGTAGTTAGGTGAACGTGGCTGCTTATAGTGGACACCACATGATATTTACTGCTGGCAACATTGTTGTGAAATGTAACAGAACACCAGCATAGGCAGGAGAACATATGGGCTTCACCGTGGCCATTTAAGCACACAGAGTGCATCTGGCCTCCCAGCCTGGGAAGGGCAGATATGACAGTACTGACCATGGTTGATAAGGCATCATGCTATTGCTGTAATTCAGAAATGGCTGCACTATATCCCCTCAATAATAGGAGCTATGAGGCCAATTTCAGTGTGATAAAAACATGGTCATCATATTTCTGGAGGCTACAGCAATTTATGAATTTGACTATAGTGGATAACAAAGTGCACTGCCATAAGGTAACCTGACAGCAGACAAGACTAGTGTTAATGAGCCTCGGGATGCAGTGAGCACACAAGGGTACATGGAGGCAACAGAGATAGTTACTGAACAGATGAGTATGTGGGGTAACAGAACACTGGGCATGACAGAGGACTGAAATGCTGCAGAGGTATCACCCAAACAAAGAACAGGGAACATTACATAACAGGTTGCAGTTCTGTTGCAGGGGTCACAATAACAGTAAAAAGAGTTCAGTGCAAGATATATTGCAGTCTTGATTGGGGGTTTCAGTCTAATATGGAACAGAGTACAGGGCAGGACAGTAGAATTCCGACATAGATTAAGCACAGGCAAATATGTCACAGTATGGCATAATGTCATTATGGTGTCAACATTGTAGCAAAAAAAGGCCGAGGCCACTGAATGGGGACAGAGGGAGCAACACTGAGATGATTGACTTCTGTCCTTGTTCAGTGGATGGAGGACAATACTGAGATGATTGTTAAATAGCATAGACAGTCACGCATCACTTGCCATACACAACAATGGTATGTTGTTGAATACGTGCGTAACTGTGTTTCTCTGCTGTCCGTGGAAACCAGATATGCTCCTGCACATGCTGCAGCATCACATCAAAGAACTGGTGTAGATGACTAACAAATGTCTAATGTGTTACCTGTCAAATGCCAAAAGGTCCTCATTCCATGTGAGGACAGCACATATTCTCTAACGGCCTTGTGATGCCTTGGTCCAGGTTCAGCTATTAAATGCTGACTTCCTGAAAGCTGACGTTCTAAAACTACAAAAAATGCCTGAAGAACAAAAGGGCAAAAAACTCCTTTTTCTTGTTTTTTGAAGGGGGACAAGTCACTCTGCACCCTCTGATGTGGGGGACAAGCACCCCACACACCCAAAGTTATATATACCAACTGCATAGTCATATCAACTCAAAGAAAGGAAATCTCCCTAAAGAAATGAATCATTACTGGTGCTCACTTAAAAACCACAACAGTAGTTATTCTAAGCTTCTTAGTTTTGGTTTAAGTACTTGGGCTTCAGGCCAGTTATTTTACGTTAAGTAGGCTTGTGAGCTACACTCTTGTGGCAGGAGAGTGTAGCCTACACCCTTCAAAGCTGGGAATTGCTGGTTGAAGGCTTATTGTGCCTGTTATTCTGAGTGTCTTTGTTCTTGTTTAAGCACTTGGGTTTCAGACCAGCCATTTCACACTAGGAAGTTTTGTGTTCTACACTCTTTGGGAGAATTCCACTGAATTGCTGCTTTATTTAAACTGTTTTTTTTTTTTTTTTTTTGCTGTTTTGACTGTGATTTTCTGTACTTTGAATTTCTAGTACTTCTGCATTTTATAGCATAGACTTGATTCAAAATTGCTAAATCTAGACTGTTTGGTGGTACCATTTGAGCACTAAAACCAAACATCTTACATTAAGAAGGCCACCCTGCACCCTTGTGGCAGAAGTGTGCAGACAAGGACCCATCTTAGTTGGGGATTGCTGGAATAAGGCTTAGTCTTGGTCTTTTCCTTTGGTTACTTTGTTTAAAATTGTTTAACTTTGCTTGTATTTAAGTGTCATGTTTGTGAAGGTTTGTGCTCAGTTTACCAGAACTGCTCATAGATTCGTGACTTTAGCCAGAGGTCTGGAGTGAATAGGAACTAAATTCAAGGCATCCATTGAAATCTGCTGAAAAATAAGCACTTTGAAAGCCTACACTACACTTTGGTATCAGTATTCTACTGACCTGCTACTTTATTTAAACTGTCTTTGCTGTTGTGACTGTGATTCTCTGCACTTTGAATTTCTAGTACTTCTGCATTTTATAGCATAGACTTGATTCAAACTTGCTGAATCTAGACTGTTTGGTATCACTTGAGCACTAAAACTAACCATCATACATTAAGAGGGCCTCCCTGCACCCTTGTGGCAGAAGTGTGCAAAAAAGGACCCATCTGAGTTGGGGATTGTTGGAATAAGGCTCAGTTTTGGGGCTTTCCCTTTGGTTACTTTGCTTACAATCATTTAATTTCACTTGTATTTAAGCCTTGTGTTTGCACACAGCTGCACATCATGCAACAGAGTTTAGCACAGCTGTGTATAGCCGTGCATAGAAACAAATATCTAGAAAGGCAATTTCACTTAATATCTGCTAAGGAACCCTCCTAAGCTCCCCTGCTTCACTGTGTGCAACACAGTTGTGCATTGTGAAGTACTGACGCAGTTTTCTAGCATTAGCCCTCCACATAATAGCTGCTTTTTGTTAGTCTTACAGCAAAACCTGTTCCATCTAGCCCACTAGTTACTACAGTATATACCTGCCATAATGCAAGTACAGTTTCCCACCATTTCTCCAGCTAGCCTGATTGACATGGGCATCCTGAGGCAATGTAGCAACTGCCTCATGTATACTGACAGCTAATTACTCTTAAAACAAGTACAAAATGTTAGAGATGTATCTATCATATGAATCTGGAATCAGTTCTCTCACATAATAACAAACCAGATATCAAACAGGTTGTCAGCACTGATACTTCACCTCTAGCACATAACAAGCTCACAACACATAAACTCACATACGTGGAGGTACTCACTAGAAGCCTACCTAAAGAATAGAGACCTGCCAAGAGCAAACCTACTGCACACACTGCAGACGCAACAGAATCCACTACACATAATAATACAAACAACAGTGTCACAGCCAAAACACCTCAAAATCAAATGTCTTGGTCATAGACGACTCCACAGTGAGACACGCAGATGCCCCCCTTATCAGGCTGGACAAGGAGAAGGTCATGGTCATCTGCCTGTCAGGTGCCAGGGTCTGTCAAATCACTCACTCACTCACTCACTCACTCACTCACTCACTCACTCACTCACTCACTCACTCACTCACTCACTCACTCACTCACTCACTCACTCACTCACTCACTCACTCACTCACTCACTCACTCACTCACTCACTCACTCACGTATCTCAGCAAGTACAGTTATGACTCCATGATAGAGTGAATGACTTGAGACCTCACTGGACGATATGAAGAGAGACAAGACTGAGCTGTCAGATTATGTGTCCCGGGCAGTATGTCCCTAGTCCTAAGCAACATTCTACCTTCTCCAAGGATGATGCCTCAATATAAACAAAAAAATGATTGACTTTAACAATTGGTTTAGCTTCTGGTGTCAGTCCAAGGGAATCCACTATCTGTCAACCTGGGAAGATATGGTCGACAGACCATGTTGCTTTGCCAGAGATGCTTTTTGCCTATCTCCTCTAGGCTTTTGGATAATGGCAAAGGTGCTTGCCTCCCCCATAGTGCCTTTTTTAGGCAATGTCAAAACAACAAAATTTCAGACATAAAAAAATCCACTTGAGACAAACTCAAGGTTATGCTACTTAATGCTAGGAGTCTAATTGGAAACTGCACTCACTGTAAGCACTCCTTACCTTGAAAGATGCAGATGTCTGTGCTGTCACAGAGACATGGTTCAAGGCCCCAGGAGCATCCCAGTCATGCAAGGCTACAACAAGCTTGAAAGAACCAAAGGCAGAGGTGTATCCATCTTCATTAAAGACAAATGCACCTCAAGGTTGGTCAATCAGTATGACTCCCTAGACCTACTCCAATACCAATTAACTGTAGGTAATCCCCCCTTCCATATAATTGTTAGCTATATGTCCCCCACCATGAACCACGAGAACCAATCTGACTACCTAGACCTACTTGAATCATTCATTATACAGCCAAACACCTTGGTCATGGGTAATTTCAACTATCCTTCCATTGACTGGGAGTAATATATGAGCACAAACATGCTCACCCTAAGGTTCCTGGACTTCGTTAATACAAATGCTCTGGAACAGATACTCTGCACCCCCACAAGGGGCTTAAATTTCTTAGATTTAGTACTCACCAACACAGGGGGTCTCTGAACTACCCCCTGTGTGTCGCCATCCCTGGTAAGGTCTAATCATAAATCGGTCTCATTCAAAGTAATGACCATATCCCCCCCCCCCCAAGAGCAAAAAGGATGACAAATTTCTCCAAAGGAAACTATAGCCTCCTAAGTGATGACATAAATAGTTTCAACCCCCCCCCCCGCTACCACTGTCAACAATGACTGAGGTGTACACAAATGCCCTGTATAAACACCTGTACAAATGTATAGACTCGGCTGTACCTGAACAGATCAAAACAAGGTCCTCACAGAAAACAAGCCACCCTAGTGGACATCAAGCATAAATAAGGTATACGACAACAGAAAGAAAAAAGAAGTTATGTTCTTACCATAATGTTCCATGTGAGTTGTCCATCTCTCTATTCATTCTTACTGATGGGTTCGGAGCCGATCTTCTGCTCTGACTTAACCATTTTTCACAAGCTCGAGGTCTCCAGTTAGCTTGAGGCTAATTCCCTATTCTATGATGCACTAGTGCTCCAACTCAGATCTTGTTTGCCTCTAAAAAATAGTAGTCTATAAATAAAAGACTATATACGTATATGTGAAGATACCAATACCTATGTTAAGAGTAATACAAATTAATATATTAAGGCTATGAATGATTTTGACATCCTTATATCTAAGGGAGTGAGGTTAAAATATTTTTCACAAAATGACAAAGATAAAAAGTTTAATACTGATGACAGTGAGTTGGGTTTATTTTACTGTCTTCCAAAAATTCATAAAAGTGGGGTTAACCCACCTGTAGGCCTATTGTATCGGCTCAAAATATTTTTTATCTAATATTGGGAAATGTTTGCGTGAATATCTGTTCCCTTATGTAATAACGTTACCTTGTTATATTAGAAAAATTATCTAAAATACAATGGAGTGCAGATATGTTTTTTATAAGTGTTGATGTTGTTAGTTTGTATACTAACATACAGTGTCAGTTTGGACTAGAAGCAGTAAAATATTTTTTGGGGGATAGTCCAGTAACATATTATATTATTGAAATATTGGAATTTTGTTTGAATAATAATTTTTTTATGTTTAATGAACAATTATACAGACAAATCAAGGGCACTGCCATGGGGGCATCTTTTGCCCCCATGTATGCCAACCTGATGATGGGTTTGTATGAGTTAGAATGGTTATATCATACAGATTTGTTTTACAATTATGTAGTTAGTTATTTTTGTTTTATAGATGATCTTGTTTTTATTTGTAAAGGTGGGATATCTTATGATGGTCAGTTTATAGAAGTTATGCAACATAATAGATCTGGACTTTCCTTTGATGGCATACAGGTGGGCAAAGATATAACTTTTTAGATATACATCTGATTTTGGAGGACAGCAATATTTTATATACGTCTGTGCATAGAAAATTCGCTGATAGTAATCAGTATTTGATGGGGACTAGCTGTCATCCAGTTCATACTTTGGTCTCCTTGCCCTATGGGCAATGAATGAGACTTAGACGGCTATGTAATACTGACATGGACTTCTTTAAAGAAATTAGTGTGACTAGTGAGATGTTTAGATTGAGGGGCTGTAGTGAAGCTAGTATTCAAACAGCTATAGATAAGGTTATTAATGAACAACACAAAGTTGGCACTTGTAAGTAAGGGGTGTAAGTTAGATGTTAGAACTCAACAGAAAAGACCAGTTTATTTTGTCTCTACATATACTGTTTTCAGTGATGTTTTAATAGATATTGTTAAACACTTCTGGATTTTTTTCTTTAGATCACTGGACCTAAAAAATGTATTGTCTAGGTCTTTAGGCATTTCATTTCATAGAGGTAGGAATTTAAAAGATATTTTGGTACATAATAAATTTAAATATCCCACTGAGACATTGCAATATAGGACAATGCAGAGACTAGGAACTTCACCCTGTGGTCATTGCAATGTATGTCATTATATTGTTCCAACTTTTAAGCATATAAATAGCCATGTATTTGAGGTTAAAAATATATATAGCTGTAACACTGAAGGTATTATCTATGCGTTGAAATGTCCTTGTAACCTTGTATATATAGGAGAAAGTAAAAGGAAGTTTAAAACTAGACTGTAGGAGCATGTCAGGAATATTATAAATAATGAAAAAGATAGCCCTGTTGCCACACATTTTATGCTGCCTCACAATTCTAATCCAAATGGGTTACAAGCCACTATCTTAGAACATATTATGAAGGGTGTATTTTCTGATGATTTGTATAAAAAGAAGTTGTTATATAAAGAAAGTATTTTCATTTTGAAATATGACACTTTATCTCCTCAGGGTCTGAATGTGGAATGTAACTGGAGGCTTCTTATCTGAGAAAGTAGTATTAAGTAGGTGCCGAAGCACTAGAGGTGCAATAAACTGGTGTTTTAAGTGGATTCTTTGTCTGTAGTCTTCAGTTTTATCTTTTCTTTTTGGTTCGTGCAGTATATACATATATGTATCTGTGAAATAAGCAATTGAAAAGGGTCAAGTCAAAGATGTGTCCAAATTGAATAAAGCCTAGATCCCCTCAATGTCACAAGCTGGGGGTTGGAGGGAGGGACGTAAGAATGAATAGTGAGATGGACAACTCACATGAAACATTATGGTAAGAACATAACTTCTTTATGGAAGTTGCCCTATCTTTCTTTCATTCTTACTGATGGGACAGCATCCTTCGCACCATTAGTTCTGGGTGGTTCACGGGAGTATTCTTCAGCACAGTAGACCAGAAAGGATGCCCTGCCCCTGGAGGCCGTATCCACTTTGTAATGAGTAATAAAGGTACGTGGAGTTGCCCATGTTGCTGCTGCACAAATCGCATCTGTAGGCACTCTGGCATGAAAGGCTAAAGAAGTGGAAATTGCTCTAGTTGAATGAACCTTTATTTTATCTGGAAGCTCTTTATTCAGCGAATTATAAGTAAAGGAAATACAGTCTGATAGCCATCTGGACAGAGTGGTTTCTGCTAGCGGTGTACCTTTCTGGGCTGCTGAGGAAGACAGAAGAAGTTCATCTGACTTCCTAAATTCCTCTGTTCTACGTAAAGAGAAAGTAACTGTCTGTGCACATCAAGGTGGTGTACCATGTATCCTGCCTTATTGCCATACTTGGTGAAAAATACTGGTAACTCAATGGTCTGATTTCAGTTTGATTCTGAACACAACTTTGGTAGGAAAGATGGATTAGTACTTAGTGAAACCCTGTCATTATGAAACACTAGATTTAGGGCTTGATTGACGATGCTTGCAGTTCTAATACCCTTCTGGCTGAGGTGATGGATAGGACAAAATTGAGATTCCATGGTAGTAGTGGAGATTTTATTGGTGGCCTTAAGAGATAAGTGCCCTTAAGAAAAGCTTTGCACAATCTATGTGACATGATGTTTTGTCCGTTTTCACCCAGATGAAAATTTGAAATTGCCGCTAACTGCACTCTGATAGTAGCAAGTGTTGCACCTTCTTCAAAAGGCTTTGTTAGGAATTCTAGGATAGAAGAAGGAAGAGATGCCAAATAGGGATTAATTTTATTCTGGAGGGCCCAGAATGTGAAGGTATAATCTTCTCGTTGAGGCCTTCTGGGAAAATATCAAAATGTGTCGTGTGGGCGATGAAAAATGTTGTAACCTGGCAATGCTTGCAACTGGAGCAGCCAAGCTGTCAACTGGAGGGATTGGGGAGAGGGGTGAATAACTCCTGAAGAATGTATCAGAAGATCTGGCACTGGGTCCAAGATCCAAGCTTCCTCGTGTAGGAAGGGGAACCAGATTTGACGAGGCCAGTAAGGGGCTATCAGAATTAAGGTCCTTCCCAACAATTTGGCTTTCTGAATTACTTTGGGTATTAACGGAAAGGCATACAGGAGACCCGGGGGCCAATCGTGTATGAGTGCATCCCTCGGGGACTTCCTCTGAGGTGGAATCAGGGCATAATAGTTGCTGCATTATGTGTTTGTGGACGTGGCGAAAAGGTTGCAGCAAGGCTGGCCCCATCTGCGGAAAATGCTCTCTGCTACTTCTTGTTTGAGGGACCACTTGTGTGGCATCAGTATATGTCTGCTGAGTTTGTCTGCAATCATGTTGGATTTCCCCGGGATGTGCGTTGCTTTTAGAAAGCATTGGGAAGATGTCATCCATTGCCATACTCTCGGGGCCTCTTGACATAGGGGATAAGATCTGGTTCCTCCTTATTTGTGTATGTACTATACCACTGACATTGTCTGTCTGAATTGCAATTGTTCCTACAGGTAGAGAGTTTTGGAATGCCTGCAACGCTAGAAGCACTGCTCTCATTTCCAGAACATTGATGTGCAAGTGAATCTCATGTTTTTTCCATGTGCCTTGGGCTGTTCTTCCCTGATAATGCTCCCTCCATCTTATCTGGGAAGCATCTGTGGTCACTGTGGCTAGGGGAACTGGAGGAATAAAGGGTTTCCCTATCGTTACTTGATCTGAATAAAGCCACCAAAGTAGATCCTTTTTGCAAGCTGGCATCAGGGTTATTTTGTGGGACATTGGGAGCATTTGCAGCAACCATTGGGCAAAAAGAAGCCACTGTAAGATCCTCATATGCATGCACGCCATAGGAACTATTGTGATGGAAGCTACCACCTTCAGAACCTGTCTGGCTTGAGCTTTTGTTTTGTGCAGGAGATTCAGCACCTGTTTGCGAAGGACCTGAATCCTTTCTTCTGGAAGTTTTACCATCATTGTGTTTGTGTTTAGCTTTGCTCCTATAAAAATAGTATGTTGAGATGGCAATAAGGTAGATTTTTCATAAATGACAGTAATTCCCAACTCTGCAAATAGCTGTAACATCGTGTTCCTTGCTTGAATTAGTAGCTACTTGGTGGTGGCAGTTAGGAGCCAGTTGTCTAAGTATGGAAACATCTGGAATCCTTGCCATCTCAGGTGAGCTGTGATTACTGCCATACATTTGGTGAACACTCTGGGGGCTATAGTGAGACCAAAGGACAGAGCTCAAAATTGAAAGTGACTGACTCCCAGCCGAAAGTGCAGGTGCCTCCTGGATGGCCTGTCCATTTTTATGTGGTAGTATGCATCCTGAATGTCTATAGAGCACATCCAATGGTCTTTCCCTAGAAAGGGAAGTATTGACTGCAACATAACCATCTGTAACTTTGTCCTCTTCACTGACTTGTTCAGTCTGCTGAGATCCAGTATTGGTCTCCAGTCCCCTGTTTTCTTTGGAACTAGAAAGAACTTTGAGTAAGTTCCAAATCCTACTTAGTTTGCAGAGACTGATTGGATGGCTCTTTTTTATCACCTTTTGAATTTCTGTGGTTGATTGATCCCTTTGATTGGGTGGAACATCTGGAATCCTTTTGTTTGAGAGAAGTGGAATTGAAAAGGGTAATGAGTAACCTCTGGATATGATTCATTGCCCCCATAAATCTTTTGTAATTTTTAGGCAGGTGACTGGGTGCAAAGATAAGCATCCCCTGACTACCTCCAGAGTGGGACAGATGGGCCTCCTCTCATGAGTGCTGAAGGGTTTTCTGGAAAAAGATTCCTGGTCACCTTGGTTCTGCGAACCCCCTCTACCATGTGGCCGGTGTCTTCTGTTATTCCCACCTCCTCTGCCCCTGAAGGAGGATTCACCACATGTCAGGAAAAACTCTATGGGATTTCTGGAACCACATCTTTCCCCCCTTTTGACCATTGGGATACGGTCTGGAAGGGGTGGAAAAATGTACTCCCACAGCAGAGAGAGTCTTTCCCTCTTGTTCACACCTGGTTAATGTTTCTTTTATTTTCGGTCAAAAAAGGGAAGAGCCATCAAAGGGGGTGTTTATGATGGATGACTTGAAGGGTTCTGTGACATTACAGAGGCACATCCAGGAATGTCTCCTATGGGTGATTCCTGAAGAAGCTGACCTACTCGCTGCATTGGCTATATAAGAGCTAATCCTCATGGATGAGTTCACTAGGGAGTTAAGGGTGTTGAGCTGGGATGATACTTTCTCTGATGTCCCCTCAGCTACTGAACCTTGGAGAGAATCTCCTAGCTCTTTAATGAGATCTCTCTGCAGTCTAGTAAAATGGGTTAAGTAGTTCAGGGACCTGAGTGTGAAGACCGCTGATGAAAACATGCACTTTCCATATCTGTCCATTGTCTGTGAATCCTTATTTGGTGGATGAACAGATAAGGATGTTTCTGATAATTCCTTTTTAGTGGCTGTTGCCACCACCATAGCATCCACTGGAACACCTTTTGTTAGAAAACTTTTGTCTTGTGGACTGGTTATGAACTTATTTGGCCTCCTAGGGACGGGCTCTACTGTGTCTGAAGACTCCCATGTCTTTCGACAAAGTAACTCCAAGAGACACTCAAGAGGTGGAAGGTCAAGACCCAAAAGCTTTCAGGTACACAGGTACACAGATTCCTCTTCAGTAGGGTTAATGGACGTTCAGCTGCCTCTCTGCTTTAGGATCTGTAAGATGTCTGCAAAGAAGACATCCTCAGAGGGTGACCGTGGGGACCCTTCCTCTAAATGCTTCCTCTTGCAAGTTTTCTTTCAAGGAGCCTCTTCAGAAGGGTATTCTCGAGAGGTCTTGGAAGACAAGGGACAACCCACTGGGGCTTCCTGAAGTTCTGGGTCTCTATGCCTTTTTGGAGTCAGTTCTGCCGAGACAGACACCGGTGCTTTAAGGGCTGGAATGGGTGCAGCAGATGGTGAGGCTATCTCTGAGGACAGAGCTCTCCTCATGGCCTCCAAGGCTCCACTCCCCTGGGCTGAGGAACCCTCCAGTTCTGAGGAACCGATGGACACTCCCGATGCCAGAGGAGCAGGCTCCAAAGCCGAGGTAAGGGCCGAGCTCACATGAGCAGAGGCTCTGTGAGGAAGAGTCAGATCCGACAAAATATCAGCTCCACTCAACCCCCCCGGACCTGACCGGTGAGTGTCAGCCCCTAGACTCCACAGATGGCACCAAAGTAGTCAGAGCAGTCGGTGCTGAAGAACCTGGGGTAGGTCTCGGCTCCAACAAAGCAGTCACCATTGGCTGCATACATTCCAGCTCTGAGGCCACTGGTTGGGTCGGAGGAGGAATCATAGAAGAGGGAAAAGGCCCAGTTGGTTCCGAAGCCCTAAGGGTCGGTTCCAGTAACAATTTTGAGCCGGTGTCTTTAGCAGTTTCTGCACAACACGATCCACATCAAAATCAGAAAGATTTCTTGTGGACCCAGTTGAAGAGGCTGGAGATGCTGATACCTGAAGAATAGGTGATCTCAAAGTTGGAGATACCGGCTCCAGTGCAGGGGACTGGCTCCTTACTTGTAAAACCATTGGTTATGAAGGCAGTGGAGCAAAAGGTTGACATTTTTGCAGAGTGAACTTCTTTAGAAGCAGTCAGAGACAATCTTGGTGCCTTTTTAGATGGCTCCAACTCTGATGATGTAGAAGATATTTTTGAGGATTTTTCAGAAGTAGGTGACTTAGTTTTTTGTGTTTCTTGACCATGTTCAAGGGCTTCAGTGAATGAAGACTTTAGGAGCCCTCTTAAAATCAGTTTGTTTTTCCTGTCCTGCAGGACTCTTGAGCTAAATGAATGACATATAGCACAAGAGTCCTGCAAATGAATTGCTCCCAAGCAATATACACATTCCATGTGACCATCAGTTAGTGACATTTTTTGCCCACATTTAGGACACTTCTTAAAACCAGAGGGTTATGAGTCTTTTGATATTTAGATATTTTTAAGTAAGTTTGTCTCAAGTTAGCAAAGAAAGAATTAACTTCAACCTCTCTAGTTTAAATGAGGTTATAGTAACAAAAAATATCTATAAATGTAATCACTAGTATCAAAGGGAAAACACACACACGCACACATACACACACAAAGACACAAACACACAGGCACACACACACATACACACACACACACACACACACACACACACACACACACACACACAAAATAATCCCTTTGAATGCAAGGAGAAAGGAGTCCTCTAATTTAACGGACTACTGCAAATATAAGAAGGTTAACTGTTAATATCTAACTGATAAACGGGGAACACTAACTACTTACACAGACTCCGGCACTGCACGCTGTAACAAGCGAACTATCAAAGATACTCTCTTTAGAAGCAAAAAACACACAAGAGTCTAGCAAAGAACTAAAATATTAACTCTGAAGAAGGCGGATAGGGCAAGAACAGGCCCAACAAACCAAAGACCTGAGTTATAATTGAAAGATTATATTTTCACAAAAGAAACAGCAAACAGCACACTATAATGAGGATAAAGCCCCCCAAACTATTTTTTAAGGAAAACTATGAAATTTTAACTGCAAAATAGTTAGAAAAGTCTGTACTTAGCCTGAGCTAGCATAGAAAACTCTCAATCCATTTCTGCGGCAAACTAGATCTGAGTTGGAGTACTAGTGCATCATAGGATTGGGAATTAGCCTCGAGGTAGTTGGAGACCTCACGCTTGTGAAAACGGCTGAGTTATTGCTGAGGATCGGCTCTGAACCCATCAGTAAGAATGAATGCAAGATAGGACAACTTCACATCTAATGTCTAAGACAGTCTTATCTAGCCTTATTTGGCACATAGTCTAAACCACTGCAGGCTTATCTTTCCTTTCAGAAATCCATGATCATTTATACGCAAAATAGTCCTCTAGGACTGGCTCCCCCACCCAGTCTGCATTCTATAAATGAAGATGTTGCTACGATCTTGCAGTTTTTGAAAGGGCACACAGAATACACTAGCATGCCCATGACTAAAGCCTTTTCTTGGCTCGGTTTGGTCAGGATATCAGACTTTGGGTTAATTTTCTCATTTGATCCTTGCCATCTCGGACTACATGTTCACTTGCGTAGACATAGACTGATGGCATGGATGCAGTTCCATGCTTGAGGTGTAAGCACGGCTTAAGTATTAGTAAAAGCAAGAGACTGAGCTGCACCAGTAAGATGTCTTTTTTGGTGCTTTAATGAGTGTAAATATCAGATCCACCCGTAGCGTTTTATGTATCCAATAAGCAAGAATGTAATTCTCTAGGACAGATAAATTGGGTTAGCATAACAACTACCTATTACAGAAGGAGCATGCATATTTTAACATTTTACGATTTGCAATTTTAATTATTATACTTGTGTTTTATGACTTTTGCTGCATGGATGTTTTGTAATTCAGTTTTGACAGTATAAGTTTCTCTACACAGGAGCTCGGTAGCTGTGTACATGTTGCCACATTGCTTTACAATAATGCACAGACTGTGGTAACCAAATTATTTGCAATTATATGTACTGATCCAACATTACTCTCTAGCCATGCTACTCTACATTTTGAGGTTGTGATTGTCTCAACTGGGTTGCAACCTGTAATTCATGCCATTCTACCCATTACTCCAAATCACACCCTCCCTATTCTGAATGCCCATTGGGGCTTTCATCTTAAGCATCCAGCAGTTCAGAATGCCCGCTACTAAGGCACTCAGCCCAATCACCACCTCACTTAGCCCTTCTCATTAACCGGCCCCATTGCCATCCCATTGGTCCAACAACCACTCTAAAGTCCAATGATTTTAGCCCAAATTAATATTCATAGCAAAGTACGATCCCCTCCCTTACACAACCCTACATCCAATCAAACAACCCCCTGAGTTTCTGTGAATAATTAGGGAAATTATACTTACAGTTAGATCCAATCCTAGCCTGGTCTGTTTTTTCTTACTGCTGCTTAAAATTCATGACATATTATTTTATGAGGATGATGTAACAATTTCAAAAAGTAATTATTTTAGGAGGATGATGTAGTAATTTCAAAAAGTATATGGACACCATCAACTGTTGCATGTACTGAACAGCGCTTATCTGCCAGACTTTTTTACTCTAATAAAGATGCCTTTTGAACTTCCATGGAAGATGGATACTTTTTTGCTTAGCTGGAAGTTTTATTACCATTGCTTGGGCTGTTGTCTTGCTCTGCTATTCAACTATTTTGTGTTCCACCACGTTTGCAGGCCCACAGGTTCATTCATGCAGCTTCTCAGAACCAGACACAACAAAGCGTGTTTCTTTTGGGTATGTTGCATTGTCTTTAAAGGAGTTTTGGAAAACCATTACTTATTTTGGATAGGCATATGGACAGGTTTTTTTTGGTATTAAAAATGAATTAGCATTGCTTAATGCTTCTATATTAGCTTGTCTAAAAAAAGACCAATATTCTTTACTCAGGTGTGTATTGGTTATTGCAAGAAAGGTTATATCAGGAAACGGAAACAAATTAATCTACTTCAATTTTCAGTGTTTCTTCAACTTCTGAATACAGTAGCCAGCAAATAAATGGAAATAATAAAGCTAAGAGCAACCCCCCGAACTAAAAGCTCTACATTTTTACATTTTACATAAACTTTTACAGTTGCTGGAGAAATTCAACCGGTGATCCAGTGGATTTTCTCCTGGAGCACAGTAATGGTAGTATTGTGATCCCATCTTCAGCATATAATTGTAATGAACCTGAGTACTTTATATGCATGTTATATAATAGCACACTGTGTAAACAGTATAAAACAGTATGCTAATCATTGTAACAATTGTTTAGTAATCTTTAATAAAAGAAAATTCTTGGTTGATTTAATAGTTGTCAAGGGTAACTGAAAAAAATTGAAATTAATATATTTTGAATGTCAGTTAAGCAGTGGTCAGAGAAGGCTCTAAGGTCAACAGAGACCAGGCTGAAGACCTGGACGTTGACTGGAGAGAAAGTACAGCAGTTCAAGGAATTACTCAGGGCTCTAGCACCTCAAGAAGAGGAGGAAATAGGTGGAGTTGAAGAAGAGTGGCAGCGCCTAAAAACAGCATGTGTTAGGACTACAGAAAAGATATGTGGCCGAGCCAGGTATGGAAATAAGGTACATAAGGAACGCTGGTGGTGGAATGCAGAAGTGCAGGAAGTAATCAAAAGAAAGAAGGAGTGCAGGAAGAAGTGGGAGATTGAAAAGACTGACCAAGCTAGGAAGGACTACTGGTTGGCTAACAAAGAAACTAAGAAAGAAGTTGCAATAGCAAAGAATAGGGCATCAGAGGCACTCTATCAGCTTCTGGAAAGTGACTCAGTAAGGGGCACAAAGAAACTATACCAGGTTGCAAGGCAAAGACAGAAAGATAAAGAAGATAGTCAGACACCCTTCATAAGGGATTCCAGCAACAACCTGCTTACCAGCCCACAGGACATCAAAGGCAGATGGAAGGAGTATTTCCAGCAGCTTCTGAATGAAGAAAACCCCACAGAAGGGGTACTGCCCCAGAAACAGCCTACAATGTGAGTAGAAGAGGAGCCCAGCTTAGAAGAAGTAAGAGCAGCACTAAGGAAAATGAAGTCAGGGAAAGCAGCGGGCTCAGATGAGGTCACAGCAGATATGATAAAGATGCTGCGTGAGCTAGGGGAGAAATAGCTCCTGAGGGTACTAATTGCAGTGTGGAGAGAAAGGCGTATCCCAGATGACTGGAGAATAAGCATACTCGTGCCAGTGTACAAGAACAAAGGGGACATCCACAACTGTGGACAGTACAGAGACATCAAACTCCTACCACATTGCATGAAAGTTCTGGAGAGGGTGATTGATAAACGGATACGCAGAATAGTAGAATGTAAGATGGGAGATGAGCAGTTCGGATTCACATCAGGATGCAGTACAATTGACCCGATGTTTGCATTGAGACAGATACTTGAGAAGAAACTAGAGAAGAGGAGAGAGTCAAACTGGGCTTTCCTAGACTTGGAGAAAGCATATGACAAGGTCCCAAGAAAGCTGATCTGG
Source organism: Protopterus annectens (assembly GCF_019279795.1). Classification (NCBI taxonomy): domain Eukaryota; kingdom Metazoa; phylum Chordata; order Ceratodontiformes; family Protopteridae; genus Protopterus; species Protopterus annectens. The sequence continues at coordinate 1,176,641,205 of NC_056737.1, read as the reverse complement.
GCAGTACTGCGGTGGTTTGAAGTCCCAGAAACATTGGTAGAATTAGTACAGGCTATGTACAAGGACCCAGTGACTCAAGTACGAACAGTGTTTGGCCTCACTGAGGGGTTCCCAGTGGGTGTGGGTGTACATCAGGGTTCAGTTCTGAGCCCACTGCTGTTAATACTGGTAATGGACTACATCAGCAAACAGGTTGGAGGGGTCAGAGCAACAAAGCTGCTGTATGCAGACGATGTGGCAGTACAGGCAGACTCTGATCTAGAACTTCAGCAAAAGATAGGAGAATGGAATGCAAATCTGAAGGCACGTGGGATGAAACTAAGCACAGATAAGACAGTGGTAATGGCAGCAGATTGGGGAAATCAGAAGAAGCTGAGAAGAGAGATAGCTGGGAAGACAGTGGAACAGGTAAACAGCTTCAAGTATCTGGGAGGGGTGGTTGAGGAGAAGGGTAGTCTGAATGAAGAGGTCAAAGCTAGAATCAGAGGGGCTGCAGCCAACTGGCATAGAGTATCAGGTGTAGTATATGACAGAAGAATGCCAAAGAAGCTGAAAAGTAAGGTGTACAAGACAGTGGTGCGACCAGTACTACTGTATGGTACAGAAACCTGGGCAGTAAAGGCAGAACATTGAAGAAGCTAGAGGTGATGGAAATGAAGTGCCTGAGAAAGGTGGTAGGATGCACAATGTGGGACAGATGAAGAAATGAGGACATAAGAGCAGAAGCCAAAGTAGCTCCAATTGCAGAAAAGATCAAAGAAAACAGATTACGATGGTATGGGCACATGTGTAGAAAAGCAGAAGACAGTCTGGTGAGGGAGATTTGGGGCAGACAGGAAGAAGGTAAGAGGAAGCGAGGGCGTCCAGCAAAGAGGTGGATGGATTGTGTGAAAGAAGATCTGCGACAGTCAGGCATGAGTGTTGAAGAAGGCAGGAGAGTGGCACTGAATCGAGAGAGTTGGCGACAGTTAATACGATACCCCGACCCCATGTAAATGGGAAAAAGGGGATGATGATGAGTAAAGCTGTAAGATGATGAACAGATTCAAGCAATAAACATGTTTAAAAAATAAATATTGTCTAGTTGTGTTGTGTATTGTAACACATTCTTAGCCAGTGCAATGATATAAAGGATAAAGCTTTGACTGTGACCCAGGGGGATCCAGGGTTAATCACTGGCTCAGGATTCTAAAGAACTCGCAGGGGAGGATGGGTGTGGGGGTGAAAAAGGGAGGGGTACTGCATCATACACCGTAGCATGGTCTAGACTGGGGGAACAGCTGCAAAGGTGCTACTGAAGCTGGGTGGGACATCCTTCTCATGTTAGCTCTTAGTGGAAGTGATGGGCATTTCAGCTCTGATGCCCATTAGACATCCCGCCATGAGAGACGCTAGTAGGCATGTGCATGGAGAATGCTAAAGTACCAAAATATTCTTTAGCAGTAGTATGATGCTGCATCAGGGTTATTAATCTCCTCACTGCTCCTGGATAGTCATCAAGTGTAGCATGGGGGGAAAGGGTGAGTAGGGTCTAGTACACTGCATGAGGACAGAAACTGGTGGCAGACGATAGTTAGCTGTGGGGAGCAAAGAAGAAGTCCAAAAAATATACAATATTTTTTTGAAATTTATTTTCTGCAGTAATGTTTAAGTAAGTTGTATATTATGTAACCATCAATATATTTGAGGAATATAAGAACGATGCCACAATTTACAAAGTCATAATTATTTATGAGTATTAACCAAACTTAATAGGGTTTTGATAACCCATGTACTGGAGTTAGATGTTCTTACACAATGTTTTTAACTTATGCAAACAATCTATAAAAATCAAAATAAGACAAGAAAATGCATGCAGAGAGTAAGTAGGAGGAATGCTTCTGATCTGGGAGTTTGTTTCTGAGGTACGAGCTTTTGACTGAAGGATTTGACATCTCTATTTGGTCAGTTTCAAGTGGTTTACCTGGATGCATCTAGACAGCAATTTGAACATAGCATTTTTGTGCATAATTGCCCTTTTGTATACTGTTTGATAAGGTTGTCACGTTTATGCTATTAAGAATAGAACAATGATGAAGGAAGATTTTCTAGAAATCAGATAACTTTATTACAGACATTACCAAGTCTGTCAGCCAAATGTTTGATGACCCATATCTAAGGTACCATACACAAATTCTGGCATCCTTAGAACCTAAGCTGGTAACCTCTTGGTTTCTTTTCGCTTTACATGATCGGCAATTTAATTCTTTATAATCGTGTCGATGTGTTTGGACACGGTCAGTGACTATTTCCAGCTGTCTGTTTGCTCAACAGAGGCTGAGGTTCCCGTAAGAGTATTACAGCTAGTTACGACTCTGCCTTCATAAACGTTCCTTCCAAACTAAATGATATAATTTTATTTATTTTTGTTTATTTCAGTTAACTAATTAATTAATCATAAATCCAAATCAGAACACAAACCAGGAGAAACAGAAAGGAAAGTAAAAATAGCCAGAAGCCGAATGAAATGTTGGATTTTATTTAGCGCTTTAGTCCAACAGTAACTAGGACTTCTTCAGAATGACAAACCAAATTTTCCCTCCATCTTATATACCAGCAGTCACCCAATTAAACAATTAATTATTCTCTATTAAAGTTACAGCCCCTTTTCTATAAAAAATACAAAATACAATTGATGAGACCATACTTGCTCTAATACCCTAACTATGCATATTAAAAACAAAATTCAGTTTTAATATAATAGGTTAAAACATATATGTACATGTAAAAATACATACAGTATATAAAAGACTTTTAAATGAACACTGGATATAGAAATAGTTTCACTGAAACCCGAATAAATATTTGCTCTAGTCTTCACCTGCCATTTGAATTCTAAATATTCTAAAAAGTCTTCTACTGGACCCCCCCCCCCCACCACCCCAAGTTAGCTTCATCAATTATACAAAACCTAAAACCATGTCCAGGATGATGTATCAAATGTTTATATAGTGTGTTCCTTTCATTTTTTTTAAATATCATAATTATATTGGTAAACCCTTTTCTGTAAATTTAACTTTGTCTTACTTGTATAGAATGTGGCGCAACATATAGGCCAAGCTAAATATACCACCATTTTGCTCCCACAGTAGAATCTACAATGAAGTTTAATTGTCCCAAACCCTTCAATTAATACATCTGAACATTCAAGGATAAAGGGACACTGTGGGCAATGACCACACTTAACCATTTTTTCAGCCCCAACACCCCTCAAGGGCCTCTCAAGTAAAGCCAAAACATAAATCTTTCTTGCATACCAAGACAGGTTTTGCACCAACATAATTCACATATTCCGAATCTGTGCTAAAAACTTTCCAATTAGTTTCCAAACTTACGTTAAGCTTATAAAAATTGGCATTATATGTAGTAACCATTAATCATTGTAAGAAAAGTACACTTGAATCTTGGGACCATTTTCAGCTATGACTTGTTAAAATACAATACTTATATGATAACAACATACATTAAAGTGGGGGGAGGGATAAACTACCCCATACTCAAGCAAGGGAATTAAATACAGACGTAGAAAATAACTTACATGAGCTGTAATGTAGCGACTTACTTAATGGTTTACAAAGTTACCTTTAAGCCATTTTAGATGAAAAGCAGTTCAATTTAAATTGCTGATGTGCCATTAAAGTTTTAAGCAATAATTGTAATAAATTCCAGACTTTCTGTTCTTCAAAAGCAAAAACTCGATTGAAAATAATAATTCAACTAGTGGGAGTATCACAATGATAGGATTTGAAGTGGATGTGTACAACCAGTTAGGAAATTATACATCCACAATCTTTTTTTCTTATTTTTGCACATGGGGTCAGGATGTCCCTTCAACGGTGACAATCACCTAGAGCCAATGTTCGTGCTGCCAGGGGTGGCTAGCCCTGCTATAGCTGCTATTCTACACAATACACACATACATTCACACTCACACCTATGGCCAGTTTATAGTGACCAGTCCACCTACTGCATGTCTTTGGAATGTGGGAGGAAAATGCAATACCTGGAGAAAAACCTGCGCGAACAAAAGAAGGACATTGCCTGAGCCTGTGTATTGACTAGCTCAAGTGCTGGAGGCAATGACAGCTCTCCGGGTGGTGATAGCATCCTGACTTCCTGAGTGTGATACAGCAGTCTAGATAATTGAATAATAAATATACAAATCTTGTTTCTAGACACACGTGGTTATACAGTCATAGTAGCAGGCTATACTGATCAGGGATAAACTGTTTTCTGGAAAACAAAGCTCTTAAGCCTTCTACATGAAATATAAGAGGTTATAACATGACATCTGTGTCAGAGGTTGAATGTACTGGATGAAGTAAAATATCATCATCATCATCATCTTTCGGTTGTTCCCATTAGGGGTCGCCACAGGAGATCACCTGTTTCCATTTCTTCCAGTCCTCTGCATCTTGCTCTGTCACTCTAACCACCTGCATGTCCTCTCTCACCACATCCATAAACCTTATCTTAGGCCTTCCTCTTTTCCTTTTACCTGGTAGCTTCATCCTTAGCATCTTTTTCCCAATATACTCTGCATCCCTCCTCAGCACATGTCCATACCAACATAATCTTGCCTCTCTGGCTTTGTCTCCAAACCTTCCAACCTGGGCTGACCCTCTAATATACTTATTCCTAATCTTGTTCACCCTCGTCACACCCATTGCAAACCTTAACATCTTTAACTCTGCCACTTCAAGCTCTAACTCCTGCCTTTTTGTCAATGCCACTGTCTCCAACCCATATAACATAGCTGGTCTCACTACCCTCTTGTAGACCTTCCCTTTCACTCTTACAAGTACTCATCTGTCACAAATCACTCCTGACACTCTTCTCCACCCACTCCATCCTGCCTGTACTCTCTTCTTCACCTCTCTTCCACACTCACCGTTACTCTGAACTATTGACCCCAAGTATTTAAACTCATCCACCTTCGCCACCTCTACTCCTTGCATCCTCACCATTCCTCTATGATCCGTCTCATTCACACACATATATTCTGTATTAGTCCTGCTGACCTTCATTCCTCTTCTCTCTAGAGCATATCTCCATCTCTCCAGGGTCTCCTCCACCTGTTCCCTACTCTCACTACAGATCACAATGTTATCTGCAAACATCATAGTCCATGGGGACTCCTGTCTGATCTTGTAGGTCAACCTGCCAATCACCATTGCAAATAAGAAAGGGCTCAGAGCTGATCCTTGATGTAACCCCACCTCCACCTTAAACACATCTGTCACTCCCACCGCAGACCTCACCACTGTCACACTAACCTCGTACATATCCTGTACCACTCTTACATACTTTTCTGACACTCCTGACTTCCTCATACAATACCACAACTCCTCTCTAGGCACCCTGTCATATGCTTTCTCTAAGTCTACAAAAACACAATGCAACTCTTTCTGATATTCTCTGTACTTCTCCATCAACACTCTGTAACCCCACCTCCACCTTAAACACATCCGTCACTCCCACCGCAGACCTCACCACTGTCACACTAACCTCGTACATATCCTGTACCACTCTCAGAGCACTCTCAGAGCAGAAATCACATCTGTAGTGCTCTTTCCTAGCATGAAATCATACTGCTGATCACTAATCATCATGTCCCTTCTTAACCTTGCTTCCACTACTCTTTCCCATAACTTCATGCTGTGACTGATCAATGTAATCCCTCTGTAGTTACTACAGCTCTGCACATCACCCTTATTCTTAAAAATCGGTACCAAAACACTTTTTCTCCATTCCTCAGGCATCCTCTCACTTTCCAAGATTTCATTAAAAAATCTGGTTAAAAACTCCACTGCCATTTCACCTAAACACCTCCATGCTTCCACAGGTATGTCATTTGGGCCAACAGCCTTTCCATTCTTCATTCTCTTCATATCTATCCTTACTTCCTCCTTGCTAATCCATTGTACTTCATGATTCACTATCCCTACATCATCCAACCTTCTCTCCCTCTCATTCTCTTCATTCATCAACCCCTCAAAGTACTCTTTCCATCTGCTCAACACACTCTCCTCGCTTGTGAGTATGTTTCCCTCATTATCCTTTATCACCTTTACCTGCTGCACATCTTTACTAGCTCGGTCCCTCTGTCTAGCCAATCAGTACGGATCATTTTCTCCCTCCTTAGTGTCCAACCTTTCATAAAACTCTTCATATGCCTTATCCTTAGCCTTCGCCACCTCTCTTTTTGCCATGCACCTCATCTCCTTATACTCATGTCTACTTTCTTCATCTCTCTGACAATCCAACTTCTTCTTTGCCAACCTCTTTCTCTGTATACTCTCCTGTACTTCCTCATTCCACCACCATGTCTCCTTGTTGTCCTTCCTCTGTCCAGATGTGATACCAAGCACCTTTCTAGCCGTCTCCCTTACTAGCTCTGCTGTAGTTACCAGCTATTTGGTAATTCTTCTCCACCTCACAATTACCCTTTTTCAGTTTCCACCACTTGATCCTTGGTGCTGCCCTCACACTCCTCCTCCTCTTCTTGATAACCATCATCCTACAAACCACTATCCTATGCTGCCTAACTACACTTTCTCCAGTCACCACTCTACAGTCTCCAATATCCTTCAAACTGGCCCTCCTACATATGATATAATCCACCTGTGTGCATCTTCCTCCACTCTTGTATGTCACCCTATGCTCCTCCCTCTTGTTAAAATATGTATTCACCACAGCCATGCCCATCCTTTTCGCAAAATCCACTACCATCTGACTTTCTGCATTCCTTTAACACCGTACCTACCCATCACTTCCTCATCCCCTCTGTTCCCTTCACCAACATGCCCATTGAAATCTGCTCCAATCACCACTCTCTCACCCTTGGGTACAGTCATCACCACTTCATCCAATTCACTCAAACATTTTTCTTTCTCATCCAACTTGTGGAGCATACGCACTAACAACATTCATCATTACACCATCAATTTCCAGATTCATAAACATCACTCTATCTGACACTCTTTTCACCTCCAAAACACTCTCAGCATACTGTTCCTTTAGAATAACTCCTACACCATTTTTCCTCCCATCCACACCATGATAAAACAATTTGAACCCACATCTGATACACCTAGCCTTACTCCCCTTCCATTTGGTGTCTTGCACACACAATATGCCAACCTTCCTTCTGTCCATCATATCAGCTAGCTCTCTCCCTATACCAGTCATACTGCCAACATTCAAAGTTCCGACCCTCACTACCACAGTCCTAGCCTTTCTCCTCTCTTTCCTGCCTTCGACCATGTCTTCCGCCTCTTCTCCTCCTTCAGCCAACAGTAGCCCAATTTCCACCAGCACCCTGTAGGCTAACAGTACTGGTGGCGGTCGTTGTTAACCCGGGCCTCGACCGATCCGGTATAAAAATTTTTCTTGGTAATTTCATGAAATGTTTTGGCAAAGTTTTACGCCAGACGCCCTTCCTGATGCAACCCTCCCCATTTATCCGGGCTTGGGACTGGCACAAAGAAATGCACTGGCTTGTGCATCCCCAGTGGCTGGATTACTGGATGAAGTAAAATATTTGTGATAATTCAATAAAGACTGTGTGAAGATTGGGTGAAGATAGATGAAGGCTGCCAGCCTAGCCAGATAGAATTTTGGAGATAATCCTGTCATCTGTAAATATTAATGTAAACCACAGGCTTGTTTTCTTAAACGGTAAAAATAGTGTTACATGTGGAACTGAAAAAAATGTAATAACAGTGCACTCTGCTGACCAAGTAAAGCATGTTTTTAACCCTTTGATGTTAAATCTCGGAGCTAGTAAGCCTAGAGTGAGGCATCCTGCCTATTGTTTTAAGGCCAGAGTTAATAGACAGAATTTGCATGCATAAATGTCCTTTATTGCTCTGGTTTCTGCACAGAGGTGAAGAATGTATATGTAGTTTCTGTTAGCCTGGGAACCCAGGGATGTGTGAAGAATGGTGTACTGAAACCCAGGGAAGTGTGAAGAATGATGTAATGGGAACCAGGGAAGTGTGAAGAATGATGTAATGTAATGCAGGGAAGTGTGAAGAATGATGTAATGTAACGCAGGGAAGTGTGAAGAATGATGTAATGTAACCCAGGAAAGTGTGAAGAATGATGTAATGTAACCCAGGTAAGTGTGAAGAATGATGTAATGTAACCCAGGGAAGTGTGAAGAATGATGTAATGTAAATCAGGGAAGTGTGAAGAATGATGTAATGTGAACCAGGGAAGTGTGAAGAATGATGTAATGTAACCCAGGGAAGTGTGAAGAATGATGGAATGTAACCCAGGGAAGTGTGAAGAATGATGTAATGTAACCCAGGGAAGTGTGAAGAATGATGTAATGTAACCCAATAAAGTGTGACAAATTATGTAATGTAACCCAGGGAAGTGTGAAAATTGATGTAATGTAACCCAGGGAAGTGTGAAGAATGATGTAATGGGAACCAGGGAAGTATAAATAATGATGCAATGTAACCCAGGGAAGTGTGAAAAATGATGCAATTTAACCGAGGGGAGTGTGAAGAATGCTGTAATGTAACCCAGTGAAGTGTGAAGAATGATGTGATGTAACCCAGGGAACTGTGAAGAATGATGTGATGTAACCCAGAGAACTGTGAAGAATGATGTACTGTAACCCAGAGAAGTGTGAATAATGATGTAATGTAACCCAGGGAAGTGTGAAGAATGATGAAATGAAACCGAGGGAAGTGTGAAGAATGATGTAATGTGTACCAGAGAAGTGTGAAGAATGATGTAATGTGACCCAGGAATTGTGAAGAATGACGTAATGTAACCCCAGGAAAGTGTGAAGAATGATGTAATGGGAACCAGGGAAGGGTGAAGAATGATGTAATGTAACCCAGGAAAGTGTGACGAATGATGTAATGGGAACCAGGGAAGTGTGAAGAATGATGTAATGTAACCCAGGAAAGTGTGAAGAATGATGTAATGTAATGCAGGGAAGTGTGAAGAATGATGTAATGTAACCCAGGGAAGTGTGAAGAATGATGTAATGTAACCCCGGGAAGTGTGAAGAATGATGTAATGTAACCCAGGGAAGTGTGAAGAATGATGTAATGTAACCCAGGGAAGTGTGAAGAATGATGTAATGTAACCCACGGAAGTGTGAAGAATGATGTAATGTAACCCACAGAAGTGTGAAGAATGATGTAATGTAACCCAGAGAAGTGTGAAGAATGATGTAATGTAACCCAAGGAAGTGTGAAGAATGAAGCAATGTAACACAGGGAAGTGTGAAAATTGATGTAATGTAACACAGGGATGTGTGAAGAATGATGTAATGTAACCCATGGAAGTGTGAAGAATGATGTAATGTAACTCAGGCAGTGTGAATAATGATGTAATGTAACCCAGGGAAGTGTGAATAATGATGTAATGTAACCAAGGGAAGTGTAAAGAATGATGTAATGTAACCGAGGGGAAGTGTGAAGAATGATGTAATGTGAACAAGGGAAGTGTGAAGAATGATGTAATGTAACCCAGGGAAGTATGAAGAATGATGTAATGTGAACTAGGGAAGTGTGAAGAATGATGTAATGTAACCCAGGGAAGTGTGAAGAATGATGTAATGTAACCCAGGGAAGTGTGAAGAATGATGTCATGTAACCCAGGGAAGTGTGAAGAATGATGTCATGTAATCTAGGGAAGTGTGAAGAACGATGTAATGTAACCCTGGGAAGTATGAGGAATGATATAATGTAACCCAGGTAAGTGTGAAGAATGCTGCACTGTAACCCAGGGAAGTGTGAAGAATGATGTAATGTAACCCAGGGAAGTGTGAAGAATTATGTAATGTGACCCAGGGAAGTGTGAATAATGATGTCATGTGAACCAGGGAAGTGTGAAGAATGATGTAATGTAACCCAGGGAAGTGTGAAGAATGATGTAATGTAACTCAGGGAACTGTGAAGAATGATGGTATGTAACCCAGGGAAGTGTGAAGAATGATGTCATGTAAACCAGGGAAGTGTGAAAAATTATGTAATGTAACCCTGGGAAGTGTGAGGAATGATGTAATGTAACCCAGGGAAGTGTGAAGAATGATGTAATGTAACCAAGGGAAGTGTGAAGAATGATATAATGTAACCCAGGGAATTCTGAAGAATGATGTAATGTAAATCAGGGAAGTGTGAAGAATGATGTATTATGAACCAGGGGAGTGTGAAGAATGATGTAATGTAACCAAGGGAAGTGTGAAAAATGATGTAATGTAACCCAGGGAAGTGTGAAGAATGATGTAATGTGAACCAGGGATGTGTGAGGAATGATGTAATGTAACCCAGGGAAGTGTGAAGAATGATGTAATGTAACCCAGGGAAGTGTGAAGAATGATGTAATGTAGCCCAGTGAAGTGTGAGGAATGATGTAATGTAACCCAGGGAAGTATGAAGAATGATGTAATGTGAACCAGGGAAGTGTGAAGAATAATGTAATGTAACCCAGGGAAGTGTAAAGAATGATGTCATGTAACCCAGGGAAGTGTGAAGAATGATGTCATGTAACCCAGGGAAGTGTAAAGAATGATGTAATGTAACCCAGAGAAGTGTGAAGAATGATGTCATGTAACCCAGGGAAGTGTGAACAATGATGTAATCTAACCCTGGGAAGTGTGAGGAATGATGTAATGTAACCCAGGGAAGTGTGAAGAATGATGTAATGTAACCCAGGGAAGTGTGAAGAATGATGTAATGTAATCCAGGGAAGTGTGGAGAATGATGTAATGTAACCCAGGGAATTGTGAAGAATGATGTAATGTAAATCAATGAAGTGAGAAGAATTATGTAATATGAACCAGGGGAGTGTCAAGAATGATGTAATGTGACCCAGGGAAGTGTGAAGAATGATGTAATGTAACCCAGGGAAGTGTGAAGAATGATGTAATGTAACCCAGGGAAGTGTGAAGAATGATGTAATATAACCCAGTGAAGTGTGAAGAATGATGTCATGGGAACCAGGGAAGTCTGAAGAATGATGTAATGTAACCCAAGGAAGTGTGAAGAATGATGTAATGTAACCCAGGGAAGTTTGAGGAATGATGTAATATAACCCAGGGAAGTGTGAATAATAATGTAATGTAAACCAGGGTAGTGTGAGGAAGGATGTAATGTAACCCAGGGAAGTGTGAAGAATGATGTAATGTAACCCAGGGAAGTGTGAAGAATAATGTAATGTAACCCACGGAAGTGTGAAGAATGATGTAATGTAACCCACAGAAGTGTGAAGAGTGATGCAATGTAACCCAGAGAAGTGTGAAGAATGATGTAATGTAACCCAAGGAAGTGTGAAGAATGAAGCAATGTAACACAGGGAAGTGTGAAAATTGATGTAATGTAACACAGGGATGTGTGAAGAATGATGTAATGTAACCCAGGGAAGTGTGAAGAATGATGTAATGTAACTCAGGCAGTGTGAATAATGATGTAATGTAACCCAGGGAAGTGTGAATAATGATGTAATGTAACCAAGGGAAGTGTAAAGAATGATGTAATGTAACCCAGGGGAAGTGTGAAGAATGATGTAATGTGAACAAGGGAAGTGTGAAGAATGATGTAATGTAACCCAGGGAAGTATGAAGAATGATGTAATGTGAACTAGGGAAGTGTGAAGAATGATGTAATGTAACCCAGGGAAGTGTGAAGAATGATGTAATGTAACCCAGGGAAGTGTGAAGAATGATGTCATGTAACCCAGGAAAGTGTGAAGAATGATGTCATGTAATCTAGGGAAGTGTGAAGAATGATGTAATGTAACCCTGGGAAGTATGAGGAATGATATAATGTAACCCAGGTAAGTGTGAAGAATGCTGCACTGTAACCCAGGGAAGTGTGAAGAATGATGTAATGTAACCCAAGGAAGTGTGATGAATTATGTAATGTGACCCAGGGAAGTGTGAATAATGATGTCATGTGAACCAGGGAAGTGTGAAGAATGATGTAATGTAACCCAGGGAAGTGTGAAGAATGATGTAATGTAACTCAGGGAACTGTGAGGAATGATGGTATGTAACCCAGGGAAGTGTGAAGAATGATGTCATGTAAACCAGGGAAGTGTGAAAAATTATGTAATGTAACCCTGGGAAGTGTGAGGAATGATGTAATGTAACCCAGGGAAGTGTGAAGAATGATGTAATGTAACCAAGGGAAGTGTGAAGAATGATATAATGTAACCCAGGGAATTCTGAAGAATGATGTAATGTAAATCAGGGAAGTGTGAAGAATGATGTATTATGAACCAGGGGAGTGTGAAAAATAATGTAATGTAACCAAGGGAAGTGTGAAAAATGATGTAATGTAACCCAGGGAAGTGTGAAGAATGATGTAATGTGAACCAGGGATGTGTGAGGAATGATGTAATGTAACCCAGGGAAGTGTGAAGAATGATGTAATGTAACCCAGGGAAGTGTGAAGAATGATGTAATGTAGCCCAGTGAAGTGTGAGGAATGATGTAATGTAACCCAGGGAAGTATGAAGAATGATGTAATGTGAACCAGGGAAGTGTGAAGAATAATGTAATGTAACCCAGGGAAGTGTAAAGAATGATGTCATGTAACCCAGGGAAGTGTGAAGAATGATGTCATGTAACCCAGGGAAGTGTAAAGAATGATGTAATGTAACCCAGAGAAGTGTGAAGAATGATGTCATGTAACCCAGGGAAGTGTGAACAATGATGTAATCTAACCCTGGGAAGTATGAGGAATGATGTAATGTAACCCAGGGAAGTGTGAAGAATGATGTAATGTAACCCAGGGAAGTGTGAGGAATGATATAATGTAACCCAGGGAAGTGTGAAGAATGATGTAATGTAATCCAGGGAAGTGTGGAGAATGATGTAATGTAACCCAGGGAATTGTGAAGAATGATGTAATGTAAATCAATGAAGTGAGAAGAATTATGTAATATGAACCAGGGGAGTGTCAAGAATGATGTAATGTGACCCAGGGAAGTGTGAAGAATGATGTAATGTAACCCAGGGAAGTGTGAAGAATGATGTAATGTAACCCAGGGAAGTGTGAAGAATGATGTAATATAACCCAGTGAAGTGTGAAGAATGATGTCATGTGAACCAGGGAAGTCTGAAGAATGATGTAATGTAACCCAGGGAAGTGTGAAGAATGATGTAATGTAACCCAGGGAAGTTTGAGGAATGATGTAATATAACCCAGGGAAGTGTGAATAATAATGTAATGTAACCCAGGGTAGTGTGAGGAAGGATGTAATGTAACCCAGGGAAGTGTGAAGAATGCTGCACTGTAACCCAGGGAAGTGTGAAGAATGATGTAATGTAATCCAGTGAAGCGTGAATAATGATGTAATGTGACCCACGGAAATATGAACAATGATGTAATGTAACCCAGGGAAGTGTGAAGAATAATGTAATGTAACTCAGGGAAGTGTGAAGAATGATGTAATGTAACCCAGGGCAGTGTGAAGAATGATGTAATGTAACCCAGGCAAGTATGAAGAATGATGTAATGTAACCAAGGGAAGCGTGAAAAATGATGTAATGTAACCCAGGCAAGTGTGAAGAATGATGTAATGTGAACCAGGGAAGTGTGAAGAATGATGTAATGTAACCCAGGCAAGTGTGAAGAATGATGTAACGTAACCCAGGGAAGTGTGAAGAATGATGTAATGTAACCCAGGGAAGTGTCAAGAATGATGTAATATAACCCAGGGAAGTTTCACAAATGATGTAATATAACCCAGGGAAGTGTGAAAAATGATGTAATATAACTCAGGGAAGTGTGAAGAATGATGTAATGTAACCCAGGGAAGTGTGAAGAATAATGTCATGTAACCCAGGGAAGTGTCAAGAATGATGTAATGTAACCCAGGGAAGTTTGAGGAATTATGTAATATAACCCAGGGAAGTGTGAAGAAGGATGTCATGTGAACCTGGGAAGTGTGAAGAATGATGTAAGATAACCCAGGGAAGTGTGAAGAATGATGTAATGTAACCCAGGGAAGTGTGAAGAATGATGTCATGTAACCCAGGGAAGTGTGAAGAATGATGTCATGTAACCCATGGAAGTGTGAATAATGATGTAATGTAATCCAGGGAAGTGTGAAGAATGCTGCAATGTAACCCAGGGAAGTGTGAAGAATGATGTAATGTAACCCAGGGAAGCGTGAATAATGATGTAATGTGACCCAGGGAAGTGTGAAGAATGATGTAATGTAACCCAGGGAAGTGTGAAGAATGATGTAATGTAACACAGGGATGTGTGAAGAATGATGTAATGTAACCCAGGGAAGTGTGAAGAATGATGTAATGTAACCTAGGGAAGTGTGAAGAATGATGGAATGTAACCCAGGGAAGTGTGAAGAATGATGTAATGTGACCCAGGGAAGTGTGTCGAATTATATAATATAACCAATGGAAGTGTGAAGAATGATGTAATGCAACCCAGGGAAGTTTGAAGAATGATGTAATGTAAATCAGAGAAGTGTGAAGAATGATGTAATGTAACCCGGGGAAGTGTGAAGAATGATGTAATGTAACCCAGGGAAATGTGAAGAATGATGTAATGCAGCAGGGAAGTGAGTAGCATGATGTAATGTAACCAGGAAGTGTGAAGAATGATGTAATCAAACCCAGGAAGTGTGAATAATGATGTAATATAACAGAGGGAAGTGTGAAGAATGATGTAATGTAAGCCAGGAAAGTGTGAAGAATGATGTAATGGGAATCAGGAAAGTGTGAAGAATGATGTAATGTAACCCAGGAAAGTGTGAAGAATCGTGTAATGTGACCCAAGGATGTGTAAAGAATGATGTAATGTGACCAGGGAAGTGTGAAGAATGATGTAATGTAACCCAGGGAAGTGTGAAGAATGATGTAATCTAACTCAGGGAAGTGTGAAGAATGATGTAATGTGAAGAATGATGTAATGTGAACCAGGGAAGTGTGAAGAATGATGTAGTGTAACCCAGGGAAGTGTGAAGAATGATGTAATGACAACCACGGAAGTGTGAAGAATGACGTAATGTAACCCAAGGAAGTGTGAAGAATTATGTAATGTAACCCAGGGAAGTGTGAAAATTGATGTAATGTAACCCAGGGAAGTGTGAAGACTGATGTAATGGGAACCAGGGAAGTGTAAATAATGATGTAATGTAACAGGGAAGTGTGAAGAATGCTGTAATACAACCCAGTGAAGTGTGAAGAATGATGTAATGTAGCACAGGGATGTGTGAAGAATGATGCAATGTAACCCAGGGAAGTGTGAAGAATGATGTGATGTGACCCAGGAAGTGTGAAGAATGATGTAATGTGACCTGAAAGTGTGAAGAATGATGTAATGTAACCCAGGAAGTGTGAAGAATGATGTAATGTAACCTAGGGAAGTGTGAAGAATGATGGAATGTAGCAGGGAAGTGTGAAGAATGATGTAATGTGACCCAGGGAAGTGTGAAGAATGATGTAATGAACGCCAGGGAAATGTGAAGAAAGATGTCATGTAACACAGGGATGTGTGAAGAATGATGTAATGTAACTCAGGGAAGTGTGAAGAATGATGTAATGTTACCCAGGCAGTGTGAATAATGATGTAATGTAACCCAAGGAAGTGTGAATAATGATGTAATGTAACCAAGGGAAGTGTGAAGAATGATGTAATGTAACCCAGGGAAGTGTGATGAATGATGTAATGTAACAGGGAAGTATGAAGAATGATGTAATGTGAACCAGAGAATTGTGAAGAATGATGTAATGTAACCCAGGGAAGTGTGAAGAATGATGTAATGTAACCCAGGGAAGTGTGAAGAATGATGTCATGTAACCCAGGAAGTGTGAAGAATGATGTCATGTAACCCAGGGAAGTGTGAAGAATGCAGCAATGTAACTCAGGGAAGTGTGAAGAATGATGTAATGTAACCCAGGGAAGTGTGACGAATTATGTAATGTGACCCAGGAAAGTGTGAAGAATGATGTAATGTAACCCAGGGAAGTGTGAAGAGTGATGTAACGTAACCTTGGGAAGTATGAGGAATGATGTAATGTAACCCAGGGAAGTGTGAAGAATGCAGCAATGTAACTCAGGGAAGTGTGAAGAATGATGTAATGTAACCCAGGGAAGTGTGAAGAATTATGTAATGTGACCCAGGAATGTGTGAAGAATGATGTAATGTAACCCAGGGAAGTGTGAAGAGTGATGTAACGTAACCCAGGGAAGTGTGAAGAATGATGTAATGTAACCCAGGGAAGTGTGAGGAATGATGTAATGTAACCAAGGGAAGTTTGAGGAATGATGTAATATAACCCAGGGAAGTGTGAATAATGATGTCATGTGAACCAGGGAAGTGTGAAGAATGATGTAATGTAACAGGGACGTGTGAAGAATGATGTAATGTAACTCAGGGAACTGTGAAGAATGATGTAATGTAACCCAGGGCAGTGTGAAGAATGATGTAATGTAACCCAGGAAGTGTGAAGAATGATGTAATGTAACCAGGAAGTGTGAAAAATGATGTAATGTAACCCAGGGAAGTGTGATGAATGATGTAATGTGAACCAGGGACGTGTGAAGAATGATGTAATGTAACCCAGGGAAGTGTGAAGAATGATGTAATGTAACCCAGGGAAGTGTGAAGAATGATGTAATGTAACCCAGGGAAGTGTGAGGAATGATGTAATGTAGCCCAGGGGAAGTATGAAGAATGATGTAATGTGAACCAGGGATGTGTGAAGAATGATGTAATGTAACCCAAGGAAGTTTGATGAATGATGTAATGTAACAGGAAGTGTGAAGAATGATGTCATGTAACCCAGGGAAGTGTGAAGAATGATGTTATGTAACCCAGGGAAGTGTTGGGAATGATGTAATATAACCCTGGGAAGTGTGAGGAATGATGTAGTGTAACCCAGGGAAGTGTGAAGAATGCTGCAATGTAACCCAGGGAAGTGTGAAGAATGATGTAATGTGACCCTGGGAAGTGTGAAGAATGATGTAATGTAACCCAGGGAAGTGTGAAGAATGACGTGCGTGGCAGGCAAGTGTGAAGAATGATGTAATGTAACCCAGGGAAGTGTGAGGAATGATGTAATGTAGCCCAGTGGAAGTATGAAGAATGATGTAATGTGAACCAGGGACGTGTGAAGAATGATGTAATATAACCCAGGGAAGTGTGAAGAATGATGTAATCTAACCCAGAGAAGTGTGAAGAATGATGTAATGGGAACCCGGGAAGTGTGAAGAATGATGTAATGTGACCCAGGGAAGTGTGAAGAATGATGTAATATAACCCAGGGAAGTGTGAAAATGATGTAATGTAACCCAGAGAAGTGTGAAGAATGATGTAATGTAACACAGTGATGTGTGAAGAATGATGTAATGTAACCCAGGGAAGTGTGAAGAATGATGTAATGTAAAAGGGAAGTGTGAAGAATGATGTAATGTAGCAGGGAAGTGTGAAGAATGATGTAATTTAGCAGAAAATTGTGAAGAATGATGTCATGTAACCCATTGAAGTGTGAAGAATGATGTAATGTAACCCTGGGAAGTATGAGGAATGATGTAATGTAACCCAGGAAAGTGTGAAGAATGCTGCAATGTAACTCAGGGTAGTGTGAAGAATGATGTAATGTAACCCAGGGAAGTGTGAAGAATTATGTAATGTAACCCAGGGAAGTGTGATGAATGATGTAATGTAACCCAGGGAAGTGTGAAGAATGATGTCATGTAACCCAGGGAAGTGTGAAGAATGATGTTATGTAACAGGGAAGTGTTGGGAATGATGTAATGTAACCCTGGGAAGTGTGAGGAATGATGTAGTGTAACCCAGGAAGTGTGAAGAATGCTGCAATAGCAGGAAGTGTGAAGAATGATGTAATGTGACCCTGGGAAGTGTGATGAATGATGTAATGTAACCCAGGGAAGTGTGAAGAATGATGTAGCGAAGGAAGTGTGAAGAATGACGTAATGTAACCCAGGGAAGTGTGAAGAATGATGTAATGTAACCCAGGAAGTGTGAGGAATGATGTAATGTAACCCAGAGAAGTGTGAAGAATGATGTCATGAACCAGGGAAGTGTGAAGAATGATGTCATGTAACAGGGAAGTGTGAAGAATGATGTCATGTAACCCAGGGAAGTGTGAAGAATGATGTCATGTAACAGGGAAGTGTGAAGAATATGTAATGTAACCCAGGGAAGTGTGAAGAATGATGTAATGTAACCCAGGGAAGTGTGAAGAATGATGTAATGTAACCCAGAAAAGTGTGAAGAATGATGTCATGTCACCCAGGAAGTGTGAAGAATGATGTAATGTAACCCTGGGAAGTATGAGGAATGATGTAATGTAACCCAGGGAAGTGTGAAGAATGCTGCAATGTAACTCAGGAAGTGTGAAGAATGATGCAATGTAACCCAGGGAAGTGTGAAGAATTATGTAATGTGAACCAGGAAGTGTGAAGAATAATGTAATGTAGCAGGGAAGTGTGAAGAATGATGTAATGTAACCCAGGGAAGTGTGATGAATGATGTAATGTAACAGGGAAGTATGAAGAATGATGTAATGTGAACCAGGGAAGTGTGAAAAATGATGTAATGTAACCCAGGAAGTGTGAAGAATGATGTAATGTAACCCAGGGAAGTGTGAAGAATGATGTCATATAGCAGGGAAGTGTGAAGAATGATGTAATGTAACCCTGGGAAGTATGAGGAATGATGTAATGTAACCCAGGAAAGTGTGAAGAATGCTGCAATGTAACTCAGGGTAGTGTGAAGAATGATGTAATGTAACCCAGGGAAGTGTGAAGAATTATGTAATGTAACCCAGGGAAGTGTGATGAATGATGTAATGTAACCCAGGGAAGTGTGAAGAATGATGTCATGTAACCCAGGGAAGTGTGAAGAATGATGTTATGTAACAGGAAGTGTTGGGAATGATGTAATGTAACCCTGGGAAGTGTGAGGAATGATGTAGTGTAACCAGGGAAGTGTGAATAATGCTGCAATGTAACAGGGAAGTGTGAAGAATGATGTAATGTGACCCTGGGAAGTGTGATGAATGATGTAATGTAACAGGGAAGTGTGAAGAATGATGTAGTGAACCCGGGAAGTGTGAAGAATGACGTAATGTAACCCAGGGAAGTGTGAAGAATGATGTAATGTACCCAGGGAAGTGTGAGGAATGATGTAATGTAACCCAGAGAAGTGTGAAGAATGATGTCATGTGAACCAGGGAAGTGTGAAGAATGATGTCATGTAACAGGGAAGTGTGAAGAATGATGTCATGTAACCCAGGGAAGTGTGAAGAATGATGTCATGTAACCCAGGGAAGTGTGAAGAATTATGTAATGTAACAGGGAAGTGTGAAGAATGATGTAATGTTTCAGCGAAAAGTGTGAAGAATGATGTAATGTAACCCAGAAAAGTGTGAAGAATGATGTCATGTCACCCAGGGAAGTGTGAAGAATGATGTAATGTAACCCTGGGAAGTATGAGGAATGATGTAATGTAACCCAGGGAAGTGTGAAGAATGCTGCAATGTAACTCAGGAAGTGTGAAGAATGATGCAATGTAACAGGAAGTGTGAAGAATTATGTAATGTGAACCAGGGAAGTGTGAAGAATGATGTAATGTAACCCAGGGAAGTGTGAAGAATGATGTAATGTAACCCAGGGAAGTGTGATGAATGATGTAATGTAACCCAGGGAAGTATGAAGAATGATGTAATGTGAACCAGGGAAGTGTGAAAAATGATGTAATGTAACCCAAGGAAGTGTGAAGAATGATGTAATGTAACCCAGGGAAGTGTGAAGAATGATGTCATATAACCCAGGGAAGTGTAAAGAATGATGTCATGTAACCCAGGGAAGTGTGAAGAATGATGTCATGTAACTCTGGGAAGTATGAGGAATGATGTAATGTAACCCAGGGAAGTGTGAAGAATGCTGCAATGTAACTCAGGGAAGTGTGAAGAATGATGTAATGTAACCCAGGGAAGTGTGAAGAATTATGTAATGTGACCCAGGAAAGTGTGAAGAATGATGTAATGTAACCCAGGGATGTGTGAAGAATGATGTAACGTAACCCAGGGAAGTGTGAAGAATGATGTAGTGTAACAGGGAAGTGTGAAGAATGATGTAATGTAACAGTGAAGTGTAAGGAATGATGTAATGTAACTCAGGAAGTTTGAGGAATGATGTAATATAACCCAGGGAAGTGTGAATAATGATGTCATGTGAACCAGGGAAGTGTGAAGAATGAAGTAATGTAACCCAGGAAGTGTGAAGAATGATGTAATGTAACCAGGGAAGTGTGAAAAATGATGTAATGTAACCCAGGGAAGTGTGAAGAATGATGTATATTGAACCAGGGACGTGTGAAGAATGATGTAATGTAACAGGGAAGTGTGAAGAATGATGTAATGTAAGGGAAGTGTGAAGAATGATGTAATGTAACCCAGGAAGTGTGAGGAATGATGTAATGTAGCCCAGGGAAGTATGAAGAATGATGTAATGTGAACCAGGGACGTGTGAAGAATGATGTAATGTAACCCAGGGAAGTGTGATGAATGATGTAATGTAACAGGAAGTGTGAAGAATTATGTCATGTAACCCAGGAAGTGTGAAGAATGATGTTATGTAACCCAGGAAGTGTTGGGAATGATGTAATGTAACCCTGGGAAGTGTGAGGAATGATGTAGTGTAACCCAGGGAAGTGTGAAGAATGATGTAATGTAACCCAGGGAAGTGTGAAGAATGATGTAATGTAACCCAGGGACGTCTGAAGAATGATGTAATGTAACCCATGGAAGTGTGAAGAATGATGTAATGTGACTCTGGGAAGTGTGAAGAATGATGTAATGTAACCCAGGGAAGTGTGAAGAATGATGTAACAGGGAAGTGTGAAGAATGATGTAATGTAACCCAGGAAGTGTGAAGAATGATGTAATGTAACCCAGGAAGTGTGAGGAATGATGTAATGTAACCCAGGAAGTGTGAAGAATGATGTAATGTAACCCAAGGAAGTGTGAAGAATGATGTAATGTAACAGGAAGTGTGAAGAATGATGTAATTTAACAGAAAATTGTGAAGAATGATGTCATGTAACGCATTGAAGTGTGAAGAATGATGTAATGTAACCCTGGGAAGTATGAGGAATGATGTAATGTAACCCAGGAAAGTGTGAAGAATGCTGCAATGTAACTCAGGGTAGTGTGAAGAATGATGTAATGTAACCCAGGAAGTGTGAAGAATTATGTAATGTAACCCAGGAAGTGTGATGAATGATGTAATGTAACCCAGGGAAGTGTGAAGAATGATGTCATGTAACAGGGAAGTGTGAAGAATGATGTTATGTAACCCAGGGAAGTGTTGGGAATGATGTAATGTAACCCTGGGAAGTGTGAGGAATGATGTAGTGTAACCCAGGGAATTGTGAAGAATGCTGCAATGTAACCCAGGGAAGTGTGAAGAATGATGTAATGTGACCCTGGGAAGTGTGATGAATGATGTAATGTAACCCAGGGAAGTGTGAAGAATGATGTAACGTAACCCCGGGAAGTGTGAAGAATGGCGTAATGTAACCCAGGAAGTGTGAAGAATGATGTAATGTAACCCAGGGAAGTGTGAGGAATGATGTAATGTAACCCAGAGAAGTGTGAAGAATGATGTCATGTGAACCAGGGAAGTGTGAAGAATGATGTCATGTAACCCAGGGAAGTGTGAAGAATGATGTCATGTAACCCAGGGAAGTGTGAAGAATGATGTCATGTAACCCAGGGAAGTGTGAAGAATTATGTAATGTAACCCAGGAAGTGTGAAGAATGATGTAATGTAACAGGGAAGTGTGAAGAATGATGTAATGTAACCAGAAAGTGTGAAGAATGATGTCATGTCACCCAGGGAAGTGTGAAGAATGATGTAATGTAACCCTGGGAAGTATGAGGAATGATGTAATGTAACCCAGGGAAGTGTGAAGAATGCTGCAATGTAACACAGGGAAGTGTGAAGAATGATGTAATGTAACCCAGGGAAGTGTGAAGAATTATGTAATGTGAACCAGGAAGTGTGAAGAATGATGTAATGTAACAGGGAAGTGTGAAGAATGATGTAATGTAACCCAGGGAAGTGTGATGAATGATGTAATGTAACCCAGGGAAGTATGAAGCATCATCTAATGTGAAACAGGGAAGTGTGAAAACTGATCTAATGTAACCAAAGGAAGTGTGAAGAATGATGTAATGTAACCAGGGAAGTGTGAAGAATGATGTCATATAACCCAGGGAAGTGTGAAGAATGATGTAATGTAACCCTGGGAAGTATGAGGAATGATGTAATGTAACCCAGGAAAGTGTGAAGAATGCTGCAATGTAACTCAGGGTAGTGTGAAGAATGATGTAATGTAACCCAGGGAAGTGTGAAGAATTATGTAATGTAACAGGAAGTGTGATGAATGATGTAATGTAACAGGGAAGTGTGAAGAATGATGTCATGTAACCCAGGGAAGTGTGAAGAATGATGTTATGTAACAGGGAAGTGTTGGGAATGATGTAATGTAACCCTGGGAAGTGTGAGAATGATGTAGTGTAACCCAGGGAAGTGTGAAGAATGCTGCAATGTAACAGGGAAGTGTGAAGAATGATGTAATGTGACCTGGAAGTGTGATGAATGATGTAATGTAACCCAGGGAAATGTGAAGAATGATGTAACGTAACCGGGAAGTGTGAAGAATGACGTAATGTAACAGGGAAGTGTGAAGAATGATGTAATGTAACCCAGGGAAGTGTGAGGAATGATGTAATGTAACCCAGAGAAGTGTGAAGAATGATGTCATGAACCAGGGAAGTGTGAAGAATGATGTCATGTAACCCAGGAAGTGTGAAGAATGATGTCATGTAACCCAGGGAAGTGTGAAGAATGATGTCATGTAACCCAGGAAGTGTGAAGAATTATGTAATGTAACCCAGGGAAGTGTAAAGAATGATGTAATATAACCCAGGGAAGTGTGAAGAATGATGTAACATAACCCAGGGAAGTGTAAAGAATGATGTAATATAACCCAGGGAAGTATGAAGAATGATGTAATGTAACCCAGGGAAGTGTGAAGAATGATGTAATGTAACAGGGAAGTGTGAAGAATGATGCAATGTAACTCAGGGAAGTGTGAAGAATGATGTAATGTAGCAGGGAAGTGTGAAGAATGATGTAATGCCCAGGGAAGTGTGAAGAATGATGTAATGTAACCCAGGGAAGTGTGATGAATGATGTAATGTAACAGGGAAGTATGAAGAATGATGTAATGTAACCAGGGAAGTGTGAAGAATGATGTAATGTAACCCAGGGAAGTGTGAAGAATGATGTAATGTAACCCAGGGAAGTGTGAAGAATGATGTCATGTAACAGGGAAGTGTGAAGAATGATGTCATGTAACTCAGGGAAGTGTGAAGAATGATGTAATGTAACCCAGGAAGTGTGAAGAATGCTGCAATGTAACTCAGGGAAGTGTGAAGAATGATGTAATGTAACAGGGAAGTGTGATGAATTAGGTAATGTGACCCAGGAATGTGTGAAGAATGATGTAATGTAACCCAGGGATGTGTGAGGAGTGATGTAACGTAACCCAGGAAGTGTGAAGAATGATGTAATGTAACAGGAAGTGTGAAGAATGATGTAATGTAACCCAGTGAAGTGTAAGGAATGATGTAATGTAACTCAGGGAAGTTTGAGGAATGATGTAATATAACCCAGGGAAGTGTGAATAATGATGTCATGTGAACCAGGGAAGTGTGAAGAATGAAGTAATGTAAAGCAGGGAAGTGTGAAGAATGATGTAATGACAGGGAAGTGTGAAAAATGATGTAATGTAACCCAGGGAAGTGTGAAGAATGATGTATAGTGAACCAGGGACGTGTGAAGAATGATGTAATGTAACCCAGGGAAGTGTGAAGAATGATGTAATGTAACCCAGGGAAGTGTGAAGAATGATGTAATGTAACCAGGGAAGTGTGAGGAATGATGTAATGTAGCAGGGAAGTATGAAGAATGATGTAATGTGAACAGGGACGTGTGAAGAATGATGTAATGTAACCCAGGAAGTGTGATGAATGATGTAATGTAACCCAGGAAGTGTGAAGAATTATGTCATGTAACCCAGGGAAGTGTGAAGAATGATGTTATGTAACCCACGGAAGTGTTGGGAATGATGTAATGTAACCCTGGGAAGTGTGAGGAATGATGTAAGTGTAACCAGGGAAGTGTGAAGAATGATGTAATGTAACAGGGAAGTGTAAGAATGATGTAATGTAACCCAGGGACGTCTGAAGAATGATGTAATGTAACCCATGGAAGTGTGAAGAATGATGTAATGTGACTCTGGGAAGTGTGAAGAATGATGTAATGTAACCCAGGGAAGTGTGAAGAATGATGTAACGTAACCAGGAAGTGTGAAGAATGATGTAATGTAGCAGGGAATTGTGAAGAATGATGTAATGTAGCAGGAAGTGTGAGGAATGATGTAATGTAACAGGGAAGTGTGAAGAATGATGTCATGTAAACCAGGGAAGTGTGAAGAATGATGTAATGTAACCCAGGGAAGTGTGAAGAATGATGTCATGTAACCCAGGGAAGTGTGAAGAATGATGTCATGTAACCCAGGTAATTGTGAAAAATGATGTCATGTAACCCAGGGAAGTGTGAGGAATGATGTAATGTAACTCAGGGAAGTGTGAAGAATGATGTAATGTAACCCAGAGAAGTGTGAAGAATTATGTAATGGGAACCCGGGAAGTGTGAAGAATGATGTAATGTGACCCAGGGAAGTGTGATGAATGATGTAATATAACCCAGGGAAGTGTGAAGTGTGAAATGATGTAAAGTAGCAGAGAGTGTGAAGAATGATGTAATGTAACCCAGGGAAGTGTGAATAATGATGTAATGTGACCCAGGGATGTGTGAAGAATGATGTAATATAACCCAGGGAAGTGTGAAGAATGATGTAATCTAACCCAGAGAAGTGTGAAGAATGATGTAATGGGAATCAGGAAAGTGTGAAGAATGATGTAATGTAACCCAGGGAAGTGTGAAGAATGATGTAATGTAACTCAGGGAACTGTGAAGAATGATGGTATGTAACCCAGGGAAGTGTGAAGAATGATGTCATGTAAACCAGGGAAGTGTGAAAAATTATGTAATGTAACCCTGGGAAGTGTGAGGAATGATGTAATGTAACCCAGGGAAGTGTGAAGAATGATGTAATGTAACCAAGGAAGTGTGAAGAATGATATAATGTAACAGGGAATTCTGAAGAATGATGTAATGTAAATCAGGAAGTGTGAAGAATGATGTATTATGAACCAGGGAGTGTGAAGAATGATGTAATGTAACCAAGGAAGTGTGAAAATGATGTAATGTAACCCAGGGAAGTGTGAAGAATGATGTAATGAACCAGGGATGTGTGAGGAATGATGTAATGTAACCCAGGAAGTGTGAAGAATGATGTAATGTAGCAGGGAAGTGTGAAGAATGATGTAATGTAGCCCAGTGAAGTGTGAGGAATGATGTAATGTAGCAGGGAAGTATGAAGAATGATGTAATGTGAACCAGGGAAGTGTGAAGAATAATGTAATGTAACCCAGGGAAGTGTAAAGAATGATGTCATGTAAGCAGGGAAGTGTGAAGAATGATGTCATGTAACCCAGGGAAGTGTAAAGAATGATGTAATGTAACCCAGAGAAGTGTGAAGAATGATGTCATGGCAGGGGAAGTGTGACAATGATGTAATCTAACCCTGGGAAGTGTGAGGAATGATGTAATGTAACCCAGGAAGTGTGAAGAATGATGTAATGTAACAGGGAAGTGTGAAGAATGATGTAATGTAATCCAGGAAGTGTGGAGAATGATGTAATGTAACCAGGAATTGTGAAGAATGATGTAATGTAAATCAATGAAGTGAGAATTATGTAATATGAACCAGGGAGTGTCAAGAATGATGTAATGTGACCCAGGAAGTGTGAAGAATGATGTAATGTAGCAGGGAAGTGTGAAGAATGATGTAATGTAACCCAGGGAAGTGTGAAGAATGATGGAATATAACAGTGAAGTGTGAAGAATGATGTCATGGGAACCAGGGAAGTCTGAAGAATGATGTAATGTAACACAAGGAAGTGTGAAGAATGATGTAATGTAACCCAGGGAAGTTTGAGGAATGATGTAATAACCCAGGAAGTGTGAATAATAATGTAATGTAAACCAGGGTAGTGTGAGGAAGGATGTAATGTAAGCAGGGAAGTGTGAAGAATGATGTAATGTAACCCAGGGAAGTGTGAAGAATAATGTAATGTAACCCACGGAAGTGTGAAGAATGATGTAATGTAACCCACAGAAGTGTGAAGAGTGATGCAATGTAACCCAGAGAAGTGTGAAGAATGATGTAATGTAACCCAAGGAAGTGTGAAGAATGAAGCAATGTAACACAGGGAAGTGTGAAAATTGATGTAATGTAACACAGGGATGTGTGAAGAATGATGTAATGTAACCCAGGGAAGTGTGAAGAATGATGTAATGTAACTCAGGCAGTGTGAATAATGATGTAATGTAACCCAGGGAAGTGTGAATAATGATGTAATTTAACCCAAGAGAAGTGTGAAGAGTGATGTAATGTAACCCAGGGAAGTGTGAAGAATGATGTAATGTGAACAAAGGGAAGTGTGAAGAATGATGTAATGTAACCCAGGGAAGTATGAAGAATGATGTAATGTGAACTAGGGAAGTGTGAAGAATGATGTAATGTAACCCAGGGAAGTGTGAAGAATGATGTAATGTAACCCAGGGAAGTGTGAAGAATGATGTCATGTAACCCAGGAAAGTGTGAAGAATGATGTCATGTAATCTAGGGAAGTGTGAAGAATGATGTAATGTAACCCTGGGAAGTATGAGGAATGATATAATGTAGCAGGTAAGTGTGAAGAATGCTGCACTGTAACCCAGGGAAGTGTGAAGAATGATGTAATGTAACCCAGGGAAGTGTGAAGAATGATGTAATGTAACTCAGGGAACTGTGAAGAATGATGGTATGTAACCCAGGGAAGTGTGAAGAATGATGTCATGTAAACCAGGGAAGTGTGAAAAATTATGTAATGTAACCCTGGGAAGTGTGAGGAATGATGTAATGTAACCCAGGGAAGTGTGAAGAATGATGTAATGTAACCAAGGGAAGTGTGAAGAATGATATAATGTAACAGAAATTCTGAAGAATGATGTAATGTAAATCAGGAAGTGTGAAGAATGATGTATTATGAACCAGGGGAGTGTGAAGAATGATGTAATGTAACCAAGGGAAGTGTGAAAAATGATGTAATGTAACCCAGGGAAGTGTGAAGAATGATGTAATGTGAACCAGGGATGTGTGAGGAATGATGTAATGTAACAGGGAAGTGTGAAGAATGATGTAATGTAACCAGGGAAGTGTGAAGAATGATGTAATGTAGCCCAGTGAAGTGTGAGGAATGATGTAATGCCAGGGAAGTATGAAGAATGATGTAATGTGAACCAGGAAGTGTGAAGAATAATGTAATGTAACCCAGGGAAGTGTAAGAATGATGTCATGTAGCAGGGAAGTGTGAAGAATGATGTCATAGCAGGGAAGTGTAAAGAATGATGTAATGTAACAGAGAAGTGTGAAGAATGATGTCATGTAGCAGGAAGTGTGAACAATGATGTAATCTAACCCTGGGAAGTGTGAGGAATGATGTAATGTAACCAGGGAAGTGTGAAGAATGATGTAATGTAACCCAGGGAAGTGTGAAGAATGATGTAATGTAATCCAGGAAGTGTGGAGAATGATGTAATGTAACCCAGGAATTGTGAAGAATGATGTAATGTAAATCAATGAAGTGAGAAGAATTATGTAATATGAACCAGGGAGTGTCAAGAATGATGTAATGTGACCCAGGAAGTGTGAAGAATGATGTAATGTAACCCAGGAAGTGTGAAGAATGATGTAATGTAACAGGGAAGTGTGAAGAATGATGTAATATAACCCAGTGAAGTGTGAAGAATGATGTCATGGGAACCAGGGAAGTCTGAAGAATGATGTAATGTAACCAAGGAAGTGTGAAGAATGATGTAATGTAACCCAGGGAAGTTTGAGGAATGATGTAATATAGCAGGGAAGTGTGAATAATAATGTAATGTAAACCAGGGTAGTGTGAGGAAGGATGTAATGTAACTTAGGAAGTGTGAAGAATGATGTAATGTAACTTAGGGAAGTGTGAAGAATAATGTAATGTAACCCACGGAAGTATGAAGAATGATGTAATGTAACACAGAAGTGTGAAGAGTGATGCAATGTAACCCAGAGAAGTGTGAAGAATGATGTAATGTAACCCAGGGAAGTGTGAAGAATGAAGCAATGTAACACAGGGAAGTGTGAAAATTGATGTAATGTAACACAGGGATGTGTGAAGAATGATGTAATGTAACAGGGAAGTGTGAAGAATGATGTAATGTAACTCAGGCAGTGTGAATAATGATGTAATGTAACCCAGGGAAGTGTGAATAATGATGTAATGTAACAAAGGAAGTGTAAAGAATGATGTAATGTAACCCAGGAAGTGTGAAGAATGATGTAATGTGAACAAAGGGAAGTGTGAAGAATGATGTAATGTAACAGGGAAGTATGAAGAATGATGTAATGTGAACTAGGGAAGTGTGAAGAATGATGTAATGTAACAGGGAAGTGTGAAGAATGATGTAATGTAACCCAGGAAGTGTGAAGAATGATGTCATGTAACCCAGGAAAGTGTGAAGAATGATGTCATGTAATCTAGGGAAGTGTGAAGAATGATGTAATGTAACCCTGGGAAGTATGAGGAATGATATAATGCCCAGGTAAGTGTGAAGAATGCTGCACTGTAGCAGGGAAGTGTGAAGAATGATGTAATGTAACCCAAGGAAGTGTGATGAATTATGTAATGTGACCCAGGGAAGTGTGAATAATGATGTCATGTGAACCAGGGAAGTGTGAAGAATGATGTAATGTAACCCAGGAAGTGTGAAGAATGATGTAATGTAACTCAGGGAACTGTGAGGAATGATGGTATGTAACCCAGGGAAGTGTGAAGAATGATGTCATGTAAACCAGGGAAGTGTGAAAAATTATGTAATGTAACCCTGGGAAGTGTGAGGAATGATGTAATGTAGCAGGGAAGTGTGAAGAATGATGTAATGTAACCAAAGGGAAGTGTGAAGAATGATATAATGTAACAGAATTCTGAAGAATGATGTAATGTAAATCAGGGAAGTGTGAAGAATGATGTATTATGAACCAGGGGAGTGTGAAAAATAATGTAATGTAACCAAGGGAAGTGTGAAAAATGATGTAATGTAACCCAGGGAAGTGTGAAGAATGATGTAATGTGAACCAGGGATGTGTGAGGAATGATGTAATGTAACCCAGGAAGTGTGAAGAATGATGTAATGTAACCCAGGGAAGTGTGAAGAATGATGTAATGTAGCCCAGTGAAGTGTGAGGAATGATGTAATGTAACCCAGGGAAGTATGAAGAATGATGTAATGTGAACCAGGGAAGTGTGAAGAATAATGTAATGTAACCCAGGGAAGTGTAAAGAATGATGTCATGTAACCCAGGGAAGTGTGAAGAATGATGTCATGTAACCCAGGGAAGTGTAAAGAATGATGTAATGTAACCCAGAGAAGTGTGAAGAATGATGTCATGTAACCCAGGGAAGTGTGAACAATGATGTAATCTAACCCTGGGAAGTATGAGGAATGATGTAATGTAACCCAGGGAAGTGTGAAGAATGGTGTATTGTAACTGAGGGAAGTGTGAGGAATGATATAATGTAACCCAGGGAAGTGTGAAGAATGATGTAATGTAATCCAGGGAAGTGTGGAGAATGATGTAATGTAACCCAGGGAATTGTGAAGAATGATGTAATGTAAATCAATGAAGTGAGAAGAATTATGTAATATGAACCAGGAGTGTCAAGAATGATGTAATGTGACCCAGGAAGTGTGAAGAATGATGTAATGTAACCCAGGGAAGTGTGAAGAATGATGTAATGTAACCCAGGGAAGTGTGAAGAATGATGTAATATAACCCAGTGAAGTGTGAAGAATGATGTCATGTGAACCAGGAAGTCTGAAGAATGATGTAATGTAACAGGGAAGTGTGAAGAATGATGTAATGTAACCCAGGAAGTTTGAGGAATGATGTAATATAACCCAGGGAAGTGTGAATAATAATGTAATGTAACCCAGGGTAGTGTGAGGAAGGATGTAATGTAACCCAGGGAAGTGTGAAGAATGCTGCACTGTAACCCAGGGAAGTGTGAAGAATGATGTAATGTAATCCAGTGAAGCGTGAATAATGATGTAATGTGACCCACGGAAATATGAACAATGATGTAATGTAACCCAGGGAAGTGTGAAGAATAATGTAATGTAACTCAGGGAAGTGTGAAGAATGATGTAATGTAACCCAGGGCAGTGTGAAGAATGATGTAATGTAACCCAGGCAAGTATGAAGAATGATGTAATGTAACCAAGGGAAGCGTGAAAAATGATGTAATGTAACAGGCAAGTGTGAAGAATGATGTAATGTGAACCAGGGAAGTGTGAAGAATGATGTAATGTAACAGGCAAGTGTGAAGAATGATGTAACCCAGGGAAGTGTGAAGAATGATGTAATGTAGCAGGAAGTGTCAAGAATGATGTAATATAGCAGGAAGTTTCACAAATGATGTAATATAACCCAGGAAGTGTGAAAAATGATGTAATATAACTCAGGGAAGTGTGAAGAATGATGTAATGTAACCCAGGAAGTGTGAAGAATAATGTCATGTAACAGGGAAGTGTCAAGAATGATGTAATGTAACCCAGGAAGTTTGAGGTATGTAATATAACCCAGGAAGTGTGAAGAAGGATGTCATGTGAACCTGGGAAGTGTGAAGAATGATGTAAGATAACCCAGGGAAGTGTGAAGAATGATGTAATGTAACCCAGGGAAGTGTGAAGAATGATGTCATGTAACCCAGGGAAGTGTGAAGAATGATGTCATGTAACCCATGGAAGTGTGAATAATGATGTAATGTAATCCAGGGAAGTGTGAAGAATGCTGCAATGTAACCAGGGAAGTGTGAAGAATGATGTAATGTAACCCAGGAAGCGTGAATAATGATGTAATGTGACCCAGGGAAGTGTGAAGAATGATGTAATGTAACCCAGGGAAGTGTGAAGAATGATGTAATGTAACACAGGGATGTGTGAAGAATGATGTAATGTAACCCAGGGAAGTGTGAAGAATGATGTAATGTAACCTAGGGAAGTGTGAAGAATGATGGAATGTAACCCAGGGAAGTGTGAAGAATGATGTAATGTGACCCAGGGAAGTGTGTCGAATTATATAATATAACCAATGGAAGTGTGAAGAATGATGTAATGCAACCCAGGGAAGTTTGAAGAATGATGTAATGTAAATCAGAGAAGTGTGAAGAATGATGTAATGTAACCCGGGGAAGTGTGAAGAATGATGTAATGTAACCCAGGGAAATGTGAAGAATGATGTAATGCAACCCAGGGAAGTGAGTAGCATGATGTAATGTAACCCAGGAAGTGTGAAGAATGATGTAATCAAACCCAGGGAAGTGTGAATAATGATGTAATATAACAGAGGGAAGTGTGAAGAATGATGTAATGTAAGCCAGGAAAGTGTGAAGAATGATGTAATGGGAATCAGGAAAGTGTGAAGAATGATGTAATGTAACCCAGGAAAGTGTGAAGAATCGTGTAATGTGACCCAAGGATGTGTAAAGAATGATGTAATGTGACCCAGGGAAGTGTGATGAATGATGTAATGTAACCCAGGGAAGTGTGAAGAATGATGTAATGTAACCAACGGAAGTGTGAGGAATGATGTAATGTAACTCAGGGAAGTGTGAAGAATGATGTAATGTAAATCAAAGAAGTGTGAAGAATGATGTAATGTGAACCAGGGAAGTGTGAAGAATGATGTAATGTAACCCAGGGAAGTGTGAAGAATGATGTAATGAGAACCAGGGAAGTGTGAAGAATGACGTAATGTAACCCAAGGAAGTGTGAAGAATTATGTAATGTAACCCAGGGAAGTGTGAAAATTGATGTAATGTAACCCAGGGAAGTGTGAAGACTGATGTAATGGGAACCAGGGAAGTGTAAATTATGATGTAATGTAACCCAGGGAAGTGTGAAGAATGCTGTAATACAACCCAGTGAAGTGTGAAGAATGATGTAATGTAGCACAGGGATGTGTGAAGAATGATGCAATGTAACCCAGGGAAGTGTGAAGAATGATGTGATGTGACCCAGGGAAGTGTGAAGAATGATGTAATGTGACCCACGAAAGTGTGAAGAATGATGTAATGTAACCCAGGGAAGTGTGAAGAATGATGTAATGTAACCTAGGGAAGTGTGAAGAATGATGGAATGTAACCCAGGGAAGTGTGAAGAATGATGTAATGTGACCCAGGGAAGTGTGAAGAATGATGTAATGAACGCCAGGGAAATGTGAAGAAAGATGTCATGTAACACAGGGATGTGTGAAGAATGATGTAATGTAACTCAGGGAAGTGTGAAGAATGATGTAATGTTACCCAGGCAGTGTGAATAATGATGTAATGTAACCCAAGGAAGTGTGAATAATGATGTAATGTAACCAAGGGAAGTGTGAAGAATGATGTAATGTAACCCAGGGAAGTGTGATGAATGATGTAATGTAACCCAGGGAAGTATGAAGAATGATGTAATGTGAACCAGAGAATTGTGAAGAATGATGTAATGTAACCCAGGGAAGTGTGAAGAATGATGTAATGTAACCCAGGGAAGTGTGAAGAATGATGTCATGTAACCCAGGGAAGTGTGAAGAATGATGTCATGTAACCCAGGGAAGTGTGAAGAATGCAGCAATGTAACTCAGGGAAGTGTGAAGAATGATGTAATGTAACCCAGGGAAGTGTGACGAATTATGTAATGTGACCCAGGAAAGTGTGAAGAATGATGTAATGTAACCCAGGGAAGTGTGAAGAGTGATGTAACGTAACCTTGGGAAGTATGAGGAATGATGTAATGTAACCCAGGGAAGTGTGAAGAATGCAGCAATGTAACTCAGGGAAGTGTGAAGAATGATGTAATGTAACCCAGGGAAGTGTGAAGAATTATGTAATGTGACCCAGGAATGTGTGAAGAATGATGTAATGTAACCCAGGGAAGTGTGAAGAGTGATGTAACGTAACCCAGGGAAGTGTGAAGAATGATGTAATGTAACCCAGGGAAGTGTGAGGAATGATGTAATGTAACCAAGGGAAGTTTGAGGAATGATGTAATATAACCCAGGGAAGTGTGAATAATGATGTCATGTGAACCAGGGAAGTGTGAAGAATGATGTAATGTAACCCAGGGACGTGTGAAGAATGATGTAATGTAACTCAGGGAACTGTGAAGAATGATGTAATGTAACCCAGGGCAGTGTGAAGAATGATGTAATGTAACCCAGGGAAGTGTGAAGAATGATGTAATGTAACCAAGGGAAGTGTGAAAAATGATGTAATGTAACCCAGGGAAGTGTGATGAATGATGTAATGTGAACCAGGGACGTGTGAAGAATGATGTAATGTAACCCAGGGAAGTGTGAAGAATGATGTAATGTAACCCAGGGAAGTGTGAAGAATGATGTAATGTAACCCAGGGAAGTGTGAGGAATGATGTAATGTAGCCCAGGGGAAGTATGAAGAATGATGTAATGTGAACCAGGGATGTGTGAAGAATGATGTAATGTAACCCAAGGAAGTTTGATGAATGATGTAATGTAACCCAGGGAAGTGTGAAGAATGATGTCATGTAACCCAGGGAAGTGTGAAGAATGATGTTATGTAACCCAGGGAAGTGTTGGGAATGACGTAATATAACCCTGGGAAGTGTGAGGAATGATGTAGTGTAACCCAGGGAAGTGTGAAGAATGCTGCAATGTAACCCAGGGAAGTGTGAAGAATGATGTAATGTGACCCTGGGAAGTGTGAAGAATGATGTAATGTAACCCAGGGAAGTGTGAAGAATGACGTAACGTAACCCAGGCAAGTGTGAAGAATGATGTAATGTAACCCAGGGAAGTGTGAGGAATGATGTAATGTAGCCCAGTGGAAGTATGAAGAATGATGTAATGTGAACCAGGGACGTGTGAAGAATGATGTAATATAACCCAGGGAAGTGTGAAGAATGATGTAATCTAACCCAGAGAAGTGTGAAGAATGATGTAATGGGAACCCGGGAAGTGTGAAGAATGATGTAATGTGACCCAGGGAAGTGTGAAGAATGATGTAATATAACCCAGGGAAGTGTGAAAATGATGTAATGTAACCCAGAGAAGTGTGAAGAATGATGTAATGTAACACAGTGATGTGTGAAGAATGATGTAATGTAACCCAGGGAAGTGTGAAGAATGATGTAATGTAACCCAAGGAAGTGTGAAGAATGATGTAATGTAACCCAGGGAAGTGTGAAGAATGATGTAATTTAACCCAGAAAATTGTGAAGAATGATGTCATGTAACCCATTGAAGTGTGAAGAATGATGTAATGTAACCCTGGGAAGTATGAGGAATGATGTAATGTAACCCAGGAAAGTGTGAAGAATGCTGCAATGTAACTCAGGGTAGTGTGAAGAATGATGTAATGTAACCCAGGGAAGTGTGAAGAATTATGTAATGTAACCCAGAGAAGTGTGATGAATGATGTAATGTAACCCAGGAAGTGTGAAGAATGATGTCATGTAACCCAGGGAAGTGTGAAGAATGATGTTATGTAACCCAGGGAAGTGTTGGGAATGATGTAATGTAACCCTGGGAAGTGTGAGGAATGATGTAGTGTAACCCAGGGAAGTGTGAAGAATGCTGCAATGTAACCCAGGAAGTGTGAAGAATGATGTAATGTGACCCTGGGAAGTGTGATGAATGATGTAATGTAACCCAGGGAAGTGTGAAGAATGATGTAACGTAACCCCGGGAAGTGTGAAGAATGACGTAATGTAACCCAGGGAAGTGTGAAGAATGATGTAATGTAACCCAGGGAAGTGTGAGGAATGATGTAATGTAACCCAGAGAAGTGTGAAGAATGATGTCATGTGAACCAGGGAAGTGTGAAGAATGATGTCATGTAACCCAGGGAAGTGTGAAGAATGATGTCATGTAACCCAGGGAAGTGTGAAGAATGATGTCATGTAACCCAGGGAAGTGTGAAGAATTATGTAATGTAACCCAGGGAAGTGTGAAGAATGATGTAATGTAACCCAGGGAAGTGTGAAGAATGATGTAATGTAACCCAGAAAAGTGTGAAGAATGATGTCATGTCACCCAGGGAAGTGTGAAGAATGATGTAATGTAACCCTGGAAGTGAGGAATGATGTAATGTAACCCAGGGAAGTGTGAAGAATGCAATGTAACTCAGGGAAGTGTGAAGAATGATGCAATGTAACCCAGGGAAGTGTGAAGAATTATGTAATGTGAACCAGGGAAGTGTGAAGAATGATGTAATGTAACCCAGGGAAGTGTGAAGAATGATGTAATGTAACCCAGGGAAGTGTGATGAATGATGTAATGTAACCCAGGGAAGTATGAAGAATGATGTAATGTGAACCAGGGAAGTGTGAAAAATGATGTAATGTAACCCAAGGAAGTGTGAAGAATGATGTAATGTAACCCAGGGAAGTGTGAAGAATGATGTCATATAACCCAGGGAAGTGTGAAGAATGATGTAATGTAACCCTGGGAAGTATGAGGAATGATGTAATGTAACCCAGGAAAGTGTGAAGAATGCTGCAATGTAACTCAGGGTAGTGTGAAGAATGATGTAATGTAACCCAGGGAAGTGTGAAGAATTATGTAATGTAACCCAGGGAAGTGTGATGAATGATGTAATGTAACCCAGGGAAGTGTGAAGAATGATGTCATGTAACCCAGGGAAGTGTGAAGAATGATGTTATGTAACCCAGGGAAGTGTTGGGAATGATGTAATGTAACCCTGGGAAGTGTGAGGAATGATGTAGTGTAACCCAGGGAAGTGTGAAGAATGCTGCAATGTAACCCAGGGAAGTGTGAAGAATGATGTAATGTGACCCTGGGAAGTGTGATGAATGATGTAATGTAACCCAGGAAGTGTGAAGAATGATGTAACGTAACCCCGGGAAGTGTGAAGAATGACGTAATGTAACCCAGGGAAGTGTGAAGAATGATGTAATGTAACCCAGGGAAGTGTGAGGAATGATGTAATGTAACCCAGAGAAGTGTGAAGAATGATGTCATGTGAACCAGGGAAGTGTGAAGAATGATGTCATGTAACCCAGGGAAGTGTGAAGAATGATGTCATGTAACCCAGGAAGTGTGAAGAATGATGTCATGTAACCCAGGGAAGTGTGAAGAATTATGTAATGTAACCCAGGGAAGTGTGAAGAATGATGTAATGTAACCCAGGGAAGTGTGAAGAATGATGTAATGTAACCCAGAAAAGTGTGAAGAATGATGTCATGTCACAGGGAAGTGTGAAGAATGATGTAATGTAACCCTGGGAAGTATGAGGAATGATGTAATGTAACCCAGGGAAGTGTGAAGAATGCTGCAATGTAACTCAGGGAAGTGTGAAGAATGATGCAATGTAACCCAGGGAAGTGTGAAGAATTATGTAATGTGAACCAGGGAAGTGTGAAGAATGATGTAATGTAACCCAGGGAAGTGTGAAGAATGATGTAATGTAACCCAGGGAAGTGTGATGAATGATGTAATGTAACCCAGGGAAGTATGAAGAATGATGTAATGTGAACCAGGGAAGTGTGAAAAATGATGTAATGTAACCC
Source organism: Protopterus annectens (assembly GCF_019279795.1). Taxonomy (NCBI): domain Eukaryota; kingdom Metazoa; phylum Chordata; order Ceratodontiformes; family Protopteridae; genus Protopterus; species Protopterus annectens. The sequence goes on along the minus strand of NC_056737.1, from coordinate 1,176,604,309 downwards.
AAGGAAGTGTGAAGAATGATGTAATGTAACCCAGGGAAGTGTGAAGAATGATGTCATAACCCAGGGAAGTGTAAAGAATGATGTCATGTAACCCAGGGAAGTGTGAAGAATGATGTCATGTAACTCTGGGAAGTATGAGGAATGATGTAATGTAACCCAGGGAAGTGTGAAGAATGCTGCAATGTAACTCAGGGAAGTGTGAAGAATGATGTAATGTAACCCAGGGAAGTGTGAAGAATTATGTAATGTGACCCAGGAAAGTGTGAAGAATGATGTAATGTAACCCAGGGATGTGTGAAGAATGATGTAACGTAACCCAGGGAAGTGTGAAGAATGATGTAATGTAACCCAGGGAAGTGTGAAGAATGATGTAATGTAACCCAGTGAAGTGTAAGGAATGATGTAATGTAACTCAGGGAAGTTTGAGGAATGATGTAATATAACCCAGGGAAGTGTGAATAATGATGTCATGTGAACCAGGGAAGTGTGAAGAATGAAGTAATGTAACCCAGGGAAGTGTGAAGAATGATGTAATGTAACCAAGGGAAGTGTGAAAATGATGTAATGTAACCCAGGAAGTGTGAAGAATGATGTATATTGAACCAGGGACGTGTGAAGAATGATGTAATGTAACCCAGGGAAGTGTGAAGAATGATGTAATGTAACCCAGGGAAGTGTGAAGAATGATGTAATGTAACCCAGGGAAGTGTGAGGAATGATGTAATGTAGCCCAGGGAAGTATGAAGAATGATGTAATGTGAACCAGGGACGTGTGAAGAATGATGTAATGTAACCCAGGGAAGTGTGATGAATGATGTAATGTAACCCAGGGAAGTGTGAAGAATTATGTCATGTAACCCAGGGAAGTGTGAAGAATGATGTTATGTAACCCACGGAAGTGTTGGGAATGATGTAATGTAACCCTGGGAAGTGTGAGGAATGATGTAGTGTAACCCAGGGAAGTGTGAAGAATGATGTAATGTAACCCAGGGAAGTGTGAAGAATGATGTAATGTAACCCAGGGACGTCTGAAGAATGATGTAATGTAACCCATGGAAGTGTGAAGAATGATGTAATGTGACTCTGGGAAGTGTGAAGAATGATGTAATGTAACCCAGGGAAGTGTGAAGAATGATGTAACGTAACCCAGGGAAGTGTGAAGAATGATGTAATGTAACCCAGGGAAGTGTGAAGAATGATGTAATGTAACCCAGGGAAGTGTGAGGAATGATGTAATGTAACCCAGGGAAGTGTGAAGAATGATGTAATGTAACCCAAGGAAGTGTGAAGAATGATGTAATGTAACCCAGGGAAGTGTGAAGAATGATGTAATTTAACCCAGAAAATTGTGAAGAATGATGTCATGTAACCCATTGAAGTGTGAAGAATGATGTAATGTAACCCTGGGAAGTATGAGGAATGATGTAATGTAACCCAGGAAAGTGTGAAGAATGCTGCAATGTAACTCAGGGTAGTGTGAAGAATGATGTAATGTAACCCAGGGAAGTGTGAAGAATTATGTAATGTAACCCAGGGAAGTGTGATGAATGATGTAATGTAACCCAGGGAAGTGTGAAGAATGATGTCATGTAACCCAGGGAAGTGTGAAGAATGATGTTATGTAACCCAGGGAAGTGTTGGGAATGATGTAATGTAACCCTGGGAAGTGTGAGGAATGATGTAGTGTAACCCAGGGAATTGTGAAGAATGCTGCAATGTAACCCAGGGAAGTGTGAAGAATGATGTAATGTGACCCTGGGAAGTGTGATGAATGATGTAATGTAACCCAGGGAAGTGTGAAGAATGATGTAACGTAACCCCGGGAAGTGTGAAGAATGACGTAATGTAACCCAGGGAAGTGTGAAGAATGATGTAATGTAACCCAGGGAAGTGTGAGGAATGATGTAATGTAACCCAGAGAAGTGTGAAGAATGATGTCATGTGAACCAGGAAGTGTGAAGAATGATGTCATGTAACCCAGGGAAGTGTGAAGAATGATGTCATGTAACCCAGGGAAGTGTGAAGAATGATGTCATGTAACCCAGGGAAGTGTGAAGAATTATGTAATGTAACCCAGGGAAGTGTGAAGAATGATGTAATGTAACCCAGGGAAGTGTGAAGAATGATGTAATGTAACCCAGAAAAGTGTGAAGAATGATGTCATGTCACCCAGGGAAGTGTGAAGAATGATGTAATGTAACCCTGGGAAATATGAGGAATGATGTAATGTAACCCAGGGAAGTGTGAAGAATGCTGCAATGTAACTCAGGGAAGTGTGAAGAATGATGCAATGTAACCCAGGGAAGTGTGAAGAATTATGTAATGTGAACCAGGGAAGTGTGAAGAATGATGTAATGTAACCCAGGGAAGTGTGAAGAATGATGTAATGTAACCCAGGGAAGTGTGATGAATGATGTAATGTAACCCAGGAAGTATGAAGAATGATGTAATGTGAACCAGGGAAGTGTGAAAAATGATGTAATGTAACCCAAGGAAGTGTGAAGAATGATGTAATGTAGCAGGGAAGTGTGAAGAATGATGTCATATAACCCAGGGAAGTGTGAAGAATGATGTAATGTAACCCTGGGAAGTATGAGGAATGATGTAATGTAACCCAGGAAAGTGTGAAGAATGCTGCAATGTAACTCAGGGTAGTGTGAAGAATGATGTAATGTAACCCAGGCAAGTGTGAAGAATTATGTAATGTAACCCAGGGAAGTGTGATGAATGATGTAATGTAACCCAGGGAAGTGTGAAGAATGATGTCATGTAACCCAGGGAAGTGTGAAGAATGATGTTATGTAACCCAGGGAAGTGTTGGGAATGATGTAATGTAACCCTGGGAAGTGTGAGGAATGATGTAGTGTAACCCAGGGAAGTGTGAAGAATGCTGCAATGTAACCCAGGGAAGTGTGAAGAATGATGTAATGTGACCCTGGGAAGTGTGATGAATGATGTAATGTAACCCAGGGAAATGTGAAGAATGATGTAACGTAACCCCGGGAAGTGTGAAGAATGACGTAATGTAACCCAGGGAAGTGTGAAGAATGATGTAATGTAACCCAGGGAAGTGTGAGGAATGATGTAATGTAACCCAGAGAAGTGTGAAGAATGATGTCATGTGAACCAGGGAAGTGTGAAGAATGATGTCATGTAACCCAGGGAAGTGTGAAGAATGATGTCATGTAACCCAGGGAAGTGTGAAGAATGATGTCATGTAACCCAGGGAAGTGTGAAGAATTATGTAATGTAACCCAGGGAAGTGTGAAGAATGATGTAATGTAACCCAGGGAAGTGTGAAGAATGATGTAATGTAACCCAGAAAAGTGTGAAGAATGATGTCATGTCACCCAGGGAAGTGTGAAGAATGATGTAATGTAACCCTGGGAAGTATGAGGAATGATGTAATGTAACCCAGGGAAGTGTGAAGAATGCTGCAATGTAACTCAGGGAAGTGTGAAGAATGATGCAATGTAACCCAGGGAAGTGTGAAGAATTATGTAATGTGAACCAGGGAAGTGTGAAGAATGATGTAATGTAACCCAGGGAAGTGTGAAGAATGATGTAATGTAACCCAGGGAAGTGTGATGAATGATGTAATGTAACCCAGGGAAGTATGAAGAATGATGTAATGTGAACCAGGGAAGTGTGAAAAATGATGTAATGTAACCCAAGGAAGTGTGAAGAATGATGTAATGTAACCCAGGGAAGTGTGAAGAATGATGTCATATAACCCAGGGAAGTGTGAAGAATGATGTCATGTAACCCAGGGAAGTGTGAAGAATGATGTCATGTAACTCTGGGAAGTATGAGGAATGATGTAATGTAACCCAGGGAAGTGTGAAGAATGCTGCAATGTAACTCAGGGAAGTGTGAAGAATGATGTAATGTAACCCAGGGAAGTGTGAAGAATTATGTAATGTGACCCAGGAAAGTGTGAAGAATGATGTAATGTAACCCAGGGATGTGTGAAGAATGATGTAACGTAACCCAGGGAAGTGTGAAGAATGATGTAATGTAACCCAGGGAAGTGTGAAGAATGATGTAATGTAACCCAGTGAAGTGTAAGGAATGATGTAATGTAACTCAGGGAAGTTTGAGGAATGATGTAATATAACCCAGGGAAGTGTGAATAATGATGTCATGTGAACCAGGGAAGTGTGAAGAATGAAGTAATGTAACCCAGGGAAGTGTGAAGAATGATGTAATGTAACCAAGGGAAGTGTGAAAAATGATGTAATGTAACCCAGGGAAGTGTGAAGAATGATGTATATTGAACCAGGGACGTGTGAAGAATGATGTAATGTAACCCAGGGAAGTGTGAAGAATGATGTAATGTAACCCAGGGAAGTGTGAAGAATGATGTAATGTAACCCAGGGAAGTGTGAGGAATGATGTAATGTAGCCCAGGGAAGTATGAAGAATGATGTAATGTGAACCAGGGACGTGTGAAGAATGATGTAATGTAACCCAGGGAAGTGTGATGAATGATGTAATGTAACCCAGGGAAGTGTGAAGAATTATGTCATGTAACCCAGGGAAGTGTGAAGAATGATGTTATGTAACCCACGGAAGTGTTGGGAATGATGTAATGTAACCCTGGGAAGTGTGAGGAATGATGTAGTGTAACCCAGGGAAGTGTGAAGAATGATGTAATGTAACCCAGGGAAGTGTAAAGAATGATGTAATGTAACCCAGGGACGTCTGAAGAATGATGTAATGTAACCCATGGAAGTGTGAAGAATGATGTAATGTGACTCTGGGAAGTGTGAAGAATGATGTAATGTAACCCAGGGAAGTGTGAAGAATGATGTAACGTAACCCAGGGAAGTGTGAAGAATGATGTAATGTAACCCAGGGAATTGTGAAGAATGATGTAATGTAACCCAGGGAAGTGTGAGGAATGATGTAATGTAACCCAGGGAAGTGTGAAGAATGATGTCATGTGAACCAGGGAAGTGTGAAGAATGATGTAATGTAACCCAGGGAAGTGTGAAGAATGATGTCATGTAACCCAGGGAAGTGTGAAGAATGATGTCATGTAACCCAGGTAATTGTGAAAAATGATGTCATGTAACCCAGGGAAGTGTGAGGAATGATGTAATGTAACTCAGGGAAGTGTGAAGAATGATGTAATGTAACCCAGAGAAGTGTGAAGAATTATGTAATGGGAACCCGGGAAGTGTGAAGAATGATGTAATGTGACCCAGGGAAGTGTGATGAATGATGTAATATAACCCAGGGAAGTGTGAAAATGATGTAAAGTAACCCAGAGAAGTGTGAAGAATGATGTAATGTAACCCAGGGAAGTGTGAATAATGATGTAATGTGACCCAGGGATGTGTGAAGAATGATGTAATATAACCCAGGGAAGTGTGAAGAATTATGTATTGTAACCCAGGGAAGTGTGAGGAATGATGTAATGTAACCCAGGGAAGTGTGAAGAATGATGTAATGTAACCCAGAAAAGTGTGACGAATGATGCAATGGGAACCAGGAATGTGATTTTAAAAACAGAGAGAATCACAGAGCATTAAGCATTTTTGCCTTGACCATCCAACTCATCAGCACTGCCTGCGTTCTATATGTAATTTTATCTTAGACTTGTGTTTTCTCTTAGAAATAACTAGAAATTGGAATGATTAGACTAATTGTTTTTCTGTGATGTCAGAATTGTACTACTGAATTATTTTAAGTATTTCTCTGTGATCTCTGAACTCTTGACTAACACTGTGTAGTAAAAGTATTGTCTTTTGTTTTGACTATTTGTTATTAAATATTTTTAAACCCTTTCAACTGTGTCTGTTTTTATATAGATAATTTAAACTCTTTGGTGTACTTGCATGCCTTTGGTAAAATTGTACAAAGCCACTCCAATAGCTTTAGCCCTGGGCTATACTACCAGTTTGATAATAATATTGCACAGTAATAATTGTACACCCTTTTAAGGGCCTTTGAGTAGCTGATAAATATTAGTGGGTGGTGACAGCTGGTACTACCGTATAGTTTGGGAAAAAGGGGCACAGCTGGAAAGCCTGTACCAGCCTTCCCCAGGAGTGTCTGTGTAGTTGTATAAACTCTTCTCAAAGTGTGTGTGTGTGTGTGTGTGTGTGTGTGTGTGTGTGTGTGTGTGTGTGTGTGTGTGTGTGTGTGTGTGTGTGTGTCAGCTACTTGGGCAGGGACATGAAGCACTGGTTGGACAGAGAGGGTGCTGGAGGTTTTAGCTTGCCCACTAGGCTGAGATCTGGACCCTATAGCTGTGCCAGTGGGGAGTCTGATTGGGGGCCTGGAGAGCAAGGGAGCAACCAGCCCCAGACTGACTGTGATCTCTGTGTGCTCTTAAGGGAAATTGCACTTTACTGTGTGTATTTGTTATCCTTTCCTCCTATATGAGACGCCCCTCACTGGTGTTAGTGGTGAGGATTGAGGTTCCTTGATTGCTGGGCCAGTGTACAGGCTTCTCAGACTGCATATTTAATTTGTCTTTGCCCATGTTTAACATAACATTATATGGGAAAGTGTAGCTGTGATTGTGCTAAGGCCCTTCTTAAAACCATGTCAGTGTTTGCTGAGTTGTTCAAATATGTTTAAAGGAAAGTTGCGAAGCGATGTCC